>NW_018405378.1:213654-280018 GCF_002113885.1 Mizuhopecten yessoensis | reverse complement strand
GGTACACTGTGACACGGGGTCACTATATATATAACGGTACACTGTAACACGAGGTAACTATATATATAACGGTACACTGTGACACGAGGTAACTATATATATTACTGTACGCTGGGACACGGAGTCACTATATATATAACGATTCTCTGTGACACGGGGTCACTATCTATATTACGGTACACTGTGACACGAGGTAACTATACATATAACGGTACACTGTGAGACGAGGTAACTATATATAGAACGGTACACTGTGACACGAGGTAACTATACATATAACGGTACACTGTGAAACGAGGTAACTATATATATAGCGGTACACTGTGACACGAGGTAACTATACATATAACGGTACACTGTGAAACGAGGTAACTATATATATAGCGGTACACTGTGACACGAGGTAAGTATATATATAACGGTACACTGTGACACGAGGTCACTATATATATTACTGTACGCTGTGACACGGAGTCACTATATATATAACGGTTCTCTGTGACACGGGGTCACTATATATATTACGGTACACTGTGACACGGGGTCACTATATATATAACGGTACACTGTGACACGAGGTAACTATATATATTACGGTACTCTGTGAAACGGGGTCACTATATATAACACGGTACTCTGTGACACAGGGTCACTATATATATAACGGTACACTGTGACACGGGGTTACTTTTGAAATATTACGGTACTCTGTATCAACAGTCAATATTGACATTGGATCACTTGATATATATTATTACACAATGTATGTATTTATCTAAGTTGATGGTGTAACATCTGTTTCGTCTCCAACGCAACTCAACTAGAAGATCTGCGAACGCCTCTCAATTATCCTAATGTAAATACAGCTCCGTCGGTCTGAGGGATGTTGCACCGTCCCTGATAATAACCCAATGCAATTACCTCGTTAGGTAGGAGCAATACGTAATCTTTAAATACATGTATAGGTTCTATTTCTTTTTATATCACCCACGATATATTGCCCTAACAGTCCATTTAATACCTTTTACTCGATATGTTACAATAAGTGTCCTTTATAAGCTTCCAGACGATATATTTTCCTTTTCAGTATGGATCTCTTTCGATGTTTTCTATACCTCTCTACTTGTCATAGTGATGAACGGTCGCCAAAGTATAAAAGACAGTGGGATCTGTCCCCAGAACGGGACATCACAAAGTCCTTAACAGTGATGTAGTTATTATTCCCTGCTTAACATTTTCAGCATTTAGGGAAACGACAACAATTGTTCAACCCGAGACAGGATGGGATGCTTTGCTGGGTGCCTTCGGGTTGATGTTTTAATGATGAAGCACTCTAACGTCGTCATCGGATCCGCACTAACGCAAGGAGAAACATACACCAACATACCGCAATATACACACATGCACGCATACATTTCACACATGGAGGCGTGTCTTTTAATGACCTTAATGACCTTAATGACCTTAATGACCTTAGATGTTAAAGGGTTAACAAAAAACAACAAAAAACTGACCCTTCGATATTATACCACATCAGCTGAAGTACAGTCTTGATATTTCTTTGATAATTCATCCCTAAATCTCCCTCGGTACAATGACTTTTCAGACCCTGTATCAGCCTCCCTCGATACATAGAGAATAATACATGCCTTTTTCCATATCACACCCAGTATCAACCCGAGACTGCAATATTGGTCGAGGGTTGATACTTGGTGTGATATGGAAAAAGGCGTGTTTTAATCTGTTTATTACATATTTACTAATAAAAACTGCTATCCTATGATTTAATTTTCTTTTTGGAATATTGAAAAACGAAAAAAAATCCAAAAGTGGTGTGATATGGGTTTTGCGGGCTGATACGGGTTTTGGGGTGTGATCCGGCGGGGCTGATACGGGTTTTGGGGTGTGATACGGCGAGGGCTGATATGGGTTAGAGCAATTGTGTCGTATCGCATATACAGAAAACCCGTATTTATCAGTAAGTATGTAATAAAATGACTTTTCAGACCCTGTCTCAGCCTCCCTCGATACAATGACTTTTCAGACCCTGTATCAGCCTCCCTCGAAACAATGACTTTTCAGACCCTGTATCAGCCTCCCTCGATACAATGACTTTTCAGACCCTGTATCAGCCTTTCTCGTTACAATGACTTTTCAGACGCTGTATCAGCCTCCCTCGTTACAATGACTTTTCAGACGCTGTATCAGCCTTCCTCAATACATTGACTTTACCAACCCTCTATCAGCCTCCTTCGATTCATTGACTTTTCAGTCTCTGTATTAGCCTCCTCGATAAATTTACTTTTCAGACCAAACATCAATTTCTTTCGATACATTGACATTATAATTAATTCTGTAACAGCCTCCCCCGGTTCATTGACTTTTCAGACCCAACCTCAATCTCCTTCGATACATTGACATTTTAATTATTCCTGTATCAGCCTCCCCCGATTCATTGACTTTTCAGACCCAACATCAATCTCCTTCGATACATTGACATTATAATCCCTGTATCAGCCTTCCCCGATTCATTGACTTTTCAGACCCAATATCAATTTCTCTCGATACATTGACATTATAATTATTCCTGTATCAGCCTCCCCCGGTTCATTGACTTTTCAGAACCAACATCAATCTCCTTCGATACATTGACATTATAATCCCTGTATCAGCCTCCCCCGATTCATTGACTTTTCAGACCCAACATTAATCTCCTTCGATACATTGACATTATAATCCCTGTATCAGCCTCCCTCGATTCATTGACTTTTCAGACCCAATATCAATTTCTCTCCTTCCAAACGTTGATTTACGATAATCTAAATTCTTCTCTCCTACATTGCGTTTAAAGTTCCTTTCATATTTCACTTTTTCGATTGTATGTCACCTTTTTACCTTGCCATGAGTCATAGATATAATTTATCTCACCCTTATACATTTTTAATTTTTCGGGTTTTATTTTCATTTACAATGAGTTAAAATGACTTCATAACAGTTTCTTTAAAATCTTTCTCGATATAATGCCTAAATTGACCTCCCTTGTGTCAGTGGCATACCCTTTATAACGCCAATATTTTCCTTAAAAGAAAACAATAAAGCAAATATGGGTATAACAATGCTAAACCTATAGGAAAATGTAATAAAAACAGTTGTACTTACATAGATCATATAGACGTAGATTTTACAAATGGCGTCTCCAAATATCCAGTCTTTTGTAGCGAATCCAATGGTCGTAAATGGTACGACAATAACCAGGAATAACAAATCTGCCACCGCCAAATTTAGCACGTAACAGTTCGTCGCTGTCATTTCGCCGTTTTTTCCGACGGTGTAAATGACGAGTCCGTTTCCGACCGTTCCAATGACGATGAGCACACTCCATAACGCCGGAAGTAGAACGGACAACTCCTTCCCGACATCAGTAGTGTTTGTTGAACCAGTAGCATTCACGAAAGCTACAGTGGTAGACTGTATTATTTCGGATACGTGCAAAGCCGTAATGGCTGACATTTCCGGTTCCGGTTTTGAAGACAGTCTAGAAAGGTTTTGTTGACAGTATAACACGCCCTAATAGCAGGTATCTTTGTCCAGAAGTTTGGTCAGTTATAAAGTACGTGACCAAAACAAACTCAGAATTTGTGTTTTTATAGATCAAAATTTTAATGAGTTTTAAGATTTTTGTTTTTTTTAAGAATTAAACTGCACGTACTTCTTTTATAAATAGATATTACCAAAACACGGCAATTTTACAATGGGATGTTGAATCTACATAACATCGGACATGAATTAATACAAGCTCCTATTTAATGCCTCAAACGCATATGATGTGCTTCTCCAGGAGTAATACGTTAGGACCAATACTGTCCAATATCCCAAATCTTATCCGCACTTCACCGTACTGTCACCGGAAACCTATCCGCTTATTATAGTACACGCTGTCAATACTGATGACGTTTGCTAATTAACTAGGTCTTCAGCTCAATACTGATGTCCTCTTGTCTAATAGCTCAATAACTTGTTATAACAGAACTATAATAAAGCTCACTGCTGACTCCAATTATACATAAAGATAACACTGCCTTCTCCGATAGTTTCATACAGGCTTGCTTGTCGAGTTTTACAACAAATACCATACAGTGAGCTACAATAATAAAACTCAATAGTTAGTCTGATTACTCAATTAAACCCGCTAGTTACTCTGATAACTCAACCAAACCCGCTAGTTAATCTGATAACTAGTTAATCTGATAACTCCATTAAACCCGCTAGTTACTCTGATAACTCAATTAAACCCGCTAGCTACTCTGATACCTCCATTAAACCCGCTAGTTACTCTGATAACTCAATCAAACCCGCTAGTTACTCTGATAACTTAATAAATCTCGCTATGTACTCCGACTGCTCAATAAATCTCATTTGTTAATTATGTATTGCAATAAATATCACTTGTTATTTTCATCGCACAACAAATCTTGATATATTTCCCGATATCATAATATATATATATATCTAATCTCAGTAAGCACAATAGATCTGACTAAATTGTTCAATTCCACGTTCTCAACAAATTACCATCGGTATTTATTATTGTAGATATAGTATCTACCACTTGTCATATCCATAGAAACACAAAAGTCAAAACATAAATGTTGAGTATCCCATTAAATAAATTTTTGAACAAAAAGCAAAATAGCCAATTGTTTTACTAAAATGGCCAACGTCCGATTCTCACAATGCTGCATTCCTTATGGTTTCCTTATGAACAACGCATTTTTAAACACAATATGGTCCACTTTTTCGTCAAAATAATCATTCAACGAACGGAATACGCCACATGAATCTTAATAATGTTTTTCTATGCACAAAACATCTTGAAACACGAGTTTTATCATTAGAATACTGTCTTTCAGTAAAGGCAATATCTTTTCAAACACAACTGATTCATTTTTTCCCAAGACAATAATAAACTGCGTCAATTGAAACTTTAAGCTTGTGTTTCTCTTATTCAATATTTTGCAAACACACAATTTAGACCACGACCTGAGCCAGTGACGCTACCCGAATACTTCATCAACATCCGATAGCTGTGTCGTCGATATCGAAGCTGGAATACGTCCGTGGCAGTACGCCTCAGCGTTTTCACAGTCACGCTAACACACCATCTATCTGCTGTATCAGATACCTCACTGAATGTGCTGCATCGAAACTTCAGACAAGGAATGGCAGTGCTGACTCGTGGCTCCGCTGTTACGTATGAGGACAGATTCCTAGAATACATAGCCCAGAAATGTGACGTTTTGCGGATGACAGCCTACCTATCAATGAAGTCTTGCTTAAATACTTGAAATGTAAACAAAACATCAAAAGGGATACAGTGGCTGACGGTTTACCGGTATATGCAAATATATGGGGTTGTTAACGATATCGATCTACGATTAAAGAGGTATGCTACCTGACTGTGACACGAATCTATCTCCTAAATACTTCCACATTATAAAGCTGTGTATTGACTAATGAATGATAATTTGGATTCTGTAAAATAAATGAAGCCTCACTTGAAACATCCCGTCAAGGCATTAACGATCCACTAACTGGACTACGTGATTCACTGTACAGCAACGCTTTGACTTAAGTTACCTCCTGTTTCTCACAGCGTCGTCTTGCCATTAGTATGCTCCATTATAAGTAAAGCATTAACACACGTTGGTTATCCTCTTTTTTTTAAATATGTAATAACTTTTCTTGATTGAGGTATTTCGAAATATGGACGGTCTGCTAGTATTAAATTGTGGTTCAAAATTTCATTAGAATTTGTTTAAAAAAAAGAGGGGAAAAGTCTGAAATCAGCTGTAATTTTTTCGGAATAACTACACTTTAGCTTCTTATCTTCCAGAACTACATCTTGGCTACTTATACTCCAGAACTACATCATAGCAACTTAATCTCCAGAACTACACATTGGCTACTTATCCTCCAGAACTACATCTTAGCTACTTATTCTCCAGAACTACACCTTGGCTACTTACCCTCCAGAACTACACCTTAGCTACTTAACCTCCAGAACTACACCTTAGCAACTTATCCTCCAGAACTACACCCTAGCTACTTATCCTCCAGAACTACACCTTGGCTACTTATCCTCCAGAACTACACCTGAGCTAGTTGTCATCCAGAACTACACCTTAGCTACTTAACCTCCACTACACCTTAGCTACTTATCCTCCTGAACTACATACTGGCTACTTATCCTCCAGAACTACATCTTAGCTACTTATTCTCCAGACCTACACATTGGCTACTTACCCTCCCTACACTTTGGCTACTTATTCTCCAGAACTACACCTTAGCTACTTATGCTACTTATTCTCCAGAACTACACCTTGGCTTCTTATCTTCCAGAACTACATCTTGGCTACTTATACTCCAGAACTACATCATAGCAACTCAATCTCCAGAACTACACACTGGCTACTTATCCTCCAGAACTACATCTTGGCTACTTATACTCCAGAACTACATCATAGCAACTCAATCTCCAGAACTACACACTGGCTACTTATCCTCCAGAACTACACCTAAGCTACTTACCCTCCAGAACTACACACCTAAGCTACTTACACTCCAGAACTACAACTTAGCTACTTATCCTCCAGAACTACGCCTAAGCTACTTACACTCCAGAACTACACCTTAGCTACTTATTCTACAGAACTACACATTGGCTACTTATCACCAGAACTACACCTTAGGTACTTATCCTCGTAAAGTACACCTTAGCTACTTATCCTCAAGAACTACACCTTAGCTACTTATCACTTTAGCTTCTTATCTTCCAGAACTACATCTTGGCTACTTATACTCCAGAACTACATCATAGCAACTTATTCTCCAGAACTACACATTGGCTACTTATCCTCCAGAACTACATCTTGGCTACTTATTACCAGAACTACACCTTAGCTACTTATTCTACAGAACTACACCTTAGCTACTTATCCTCCAGAACTACACCTAAGCTACTTACACTCCAGAACTACACCTTAGCTACTTACCCTCCAGAACTACACCTTGGCTACTTATTCTCCAGAACTACACCTGAGCTAGTTATCATCCAGAACTACACCTTAGCTACTTATCCTCCAGAACTACACCTTAGCTACTTACCCTCCAGAATTACACCTTGGCTACTTATCCTCCAGAACTACACCTTAGCTACTTATCCTCCAGAAGAACTACACCTTAGCTACTTATCCTCCAGAACTACACATTGGCTACTTATTCTCCAGAACTACACCTTGGCTACTTACCCTCCAGAACTACACCTTAGCTACTTATCCTCTAGAACTACACATTGGCTACTTATCCTCCAGAACTACACCTTGGCTACTTATCCTCTAGAACTACACATTGGCTACTTATCCTCCAGAACTACACCTTGGCTACTTATCCTCTAGAACTACACATTGGCTACTTATCCTCCAGAACTACACCTTGGCTACTTATCCTCTAGAACTACACATTGGCTACTTATCCTCCAGAACTACACCTTGGCTACTTATCCTCTAGAACTACACATTGGCTACTTATCCTCCAGAACTACACCTTGGCTACTTATCAACCAGAACTACACCTTAGCTACTTATCCTCCAGAAGAACTACACCTTAGCTACTTATCCTCCAGAACTACGCCTTGGCTAGTTATCCTCCAGAACTACAACTTAGTTACTTATCCTCCAGAACTACACCTTAGCTACTTATTCTCCAGAACTTATCCTCCAGAACTACACCTTAGCTACTTACCCTCCAGAATTACACCTTGGCTACTTATCCTCCAGAACTACACCTTCGCTACTTATCCTCCAGAACTACACCTTAGCTACTTATTCTACAGAACTTCACATTGGCTACTTATCACCAGAACTACACCTTAGCTACTTATCCTCCAGAAGAACTACACCTTAGCTACTTATCCTCCAGAACTACACCTTAGCAACTTATCCTCCAGAACTACACCTTAGCTACTTATTCTACAGAACTTCACATTGGCTACTTATCACCAGAACTACACCTTAGCTACTTACCCTCCAGAACTACCCCTTGGCTACTTATTCTCCAGAACTACACCTGAGCTAGTTATCATCTAGAACTACACCTTAGCTACTTATCCTCCAGAACTACACCTGAGCTAGTTATCATCCAGAAATACACCTTAGCTACTTATCCTCCAGAACTACACCTTAGCTACTTACCCTCCAGAACTACCCCTTGGCTACTTATTCTCCAGAACTACACCTGAGCTAGTTATCATCTAGAACTACACCTTAGCTACTTATCCTCCAGAACTTCCAGAACTACACTTTGGCTACTTATTCTCCAGAACTACACCTTGGCTACTTATCCTCCAGAACTACACCTTAGCTACTCATTCTACAGAACTACACATTGGCTACTTATCACCAGAACTACACCTTAGCTACTTATTCTCCAGAACTACACCTTGGCTACTTATCCTCCAGAACTACTTACCCTCCAGAACTACACCTTGGCTACTTATTCTCCAGAACTACACCTGAGCTAGTTATCATCCAGAAATACACCTTAGCTACTTATCCTCCAGAACTACACCTGAGCTAGTTATCATCCAGAAATACACCTTAGCTACTTATCCTCCAGAACTACACATTGGCTACTTATCCTCCAGAACTACACCTTGGCTACTTATTCTCCAGAACTACACCTGAGCTAGTTATCATCCAGAAATACACCTTAGCTACTTATCCTCCAGAACTACACCTTGGCTACTTATCAACCAGAACTACACCTTAGCTACTTATCCTCCAGAAATACACCTTGGCTACTTACCCTCCAGAACTACACCTTAGCTACTTATTCTCCAGAACTTATCCTCCAGAACTACACCTTAGCTACTTACCCTCCAGAACTACACCTAAGCTACTTACACTCCAGAACTACACCTTAGCTACTTACCCTCCAGAACTACCCCTTGGCTACTTATTCTCCAGAACTCCACCTGAGCTAGTTATCATCCAGAACTACACCTTAGCTACTTATCCTCCAGAACTACACCTTGGCTAGTTATCCTCCAGAACTACAACTTAGTTACTTATCCTCCAGAACTACATCTTAGCTACTTATTCTCCAGAACTACACATTGGCTACTTACCCTCCAGAACTACAACTTAGCTACTTATCCTCCAGAACAACATCTTAGCTACTTATTCTCCAGAACTACACCTTAGCTACTTATCCTCCAGAACTACACATTGGCTACTTATCACCAGAACTACACCTTAGCTACTTATCCTCGTAAACTACACCTTAGCTACTTATCCTCAAGAACTACACCTTAGCTACTTATCCTCCAGAACTACACCTTAGCTACTTATCCTCCAGAACTACAACTTAGCTACTTATCCTCCAGAGCAACATCTTAGCTACTTATTCTCCAGAACTACCCCTTAGCTACTTATCCTCCAGAACTACACCTGAGCTACTTATCCTCCAGAACTACACCTTGGCTACTTATCCTCCAGAACTACACCTTAGCTACTTATCCTCCTGAACTACATATTGGCTACTTATCCTCCAGAACTACACCTTAGCTACTTACCCTCCAGAACTACACCGCAGCTACTTATCCTCCAGAACTACCCCTTAGCTACTTATTCTACAGAACTACACCTTAGCTACTTAGCCTCCAGAACTACACCTTGGCTATTTATCCTCCAGAACTACACCTTAGCAACTTATCCTCCAGAACTACACCTTGGCTATTTATCCTCCAGAACTACACCTTAGCAACTTATCCTCCAGAACTACACCTCAGCTACTTATCCTCCAGAACTACATCTTACCTGAACTACATATTGGCTACTTATCCTCCAGAACGACACCTTAGCTACTTATCCTCCAGAGCTACACCTTAGCTACTTATCCTCCCGAACTACAACTTAGCTACTTATCCTCCAGAACTCCTCCTTAGCTCCTTATCCTCCAGAACTACACCTTGGCTCCTTATCCTCTAGAACTACACATTGGCTACTTATCCTCCAGAACGACACCTTAGCTACTTATCCTCCAGATCTACACCTTAGCTACTTATCCTCCGGAACTACATATTGGCTACTTATCCTCCAGACCTACACCTTAGCTACTTACCCTCCAGAATTACACCTTGGCTACTTATCATCCAGAACTTTAAATTATCCGGTTACCCCCGAGATCTACACCTTAGCTACTTATCCTCCAGAGCTACACCTTAGCTACTTATCCTCTAGAACTACACATTGGCCACTTACCCTCCAGAACTACACCTCAGCTACTTATCCTCCAGAACTACCCCTTAGCTACTTATTCTACAGAACTACACCTTAGCTACTTAGCCTCCAGAACTACACCTTGGCTACTTACCCTCCAGAACTACACCTTGGCTATTTATCCTCCAGAACTACACCTTAGCAACTTATCCTCCAGAACTACACCTTAGCAACTTATCCTCCAGAACTACACCTTGGCTCCTTATCCTCCAGAACTACACCTTGGCTCCTTATCCTCTAGAACTACACATTGGCTCCTTACCCTCCAGAACTACACCTTGGCTATTTATCCTCCAGAACTACACCTTAGCAACTTATCCTCCAGAACTACACCTCAGCTACTTATCCTCCAGAACTACACATTGGCTACTTATTCTCCAGAACTACAGATTGGCTACTTATCCTCCAGATCTACACCTTAGCTACTTATCCTCTAGAACTACACCTTGGCTACTTATCCTCCAAAACTACACCTTAGCTACTTATCTTCCAGAACTACACCTTAGCTACTTACCCTCTAGAACTACACATTGGCTACTTATCCTCTAGAACTACACATTGGCTACTTATCCTCCAGAACTACACCTCATCTACTTAGCCTCCAGAACTACGCCTTAGCTACTTACCCTCCAGAATTACGCCTTGGCTACTTATCCTCCAGAATTCTCCAGAACTACACATTGGCTACTTACCCTCCACTACACCTTAGCTACTTATCCTCTAGAACTACACATTGGCTACTTACCCTACAGAACTACACCTTGGCTACTTACCCTCAAGAACTACACCTTGGCTACTTATCCTCCAGAACTACAACTTAGCTACTTATCCTCCAGAACTACACCTTAGCTACTTACTCTCCAGAACTACACCTTAGCTACTTATTCTCCAGAACTACACCTTAGCTACTTATTCTCCAGAAATACACCTTAGCTACTTATTCTCCAGAACTACACCTTAGATACTTATTCTCCAGAACTACACCTTAGCTACTTATTCTCCAGAAATACACCTTAGCTACTTATTCTCCAGAACTACACCTTAGCTCCTTATTCTCCAGAACTACACCTTAGCTACTTATTCACCAGAACTACACCTTAGCTACTTACCCTCCAGAATTACACCTTGGCTACTTATCTTCCAGAACTACACCTTAGCTACTTATCCTCCAGAACTACACATTAGCTACTTATCCTCCAGAACTACACCTTAGCTACTTATCCTCCAGAACTACACCTTAGCTACTTATCTTCCAGAACTACACCTTAGCTACTTATCCTCTAGAAGTACACATTGGCTACTTATCCTCTAGAACTACACATTGGCTACTTATCCTCCAGAACTACACCTTGGCTACTTATCCTCTAGAACTACACATTGGCTACTTACCCTCCCGAACTACACCTTAGCTACTTATCCTCTAGAACTACACATTTGCTACTTACCCTCCAGAACTACACCTTAGCTACTTATCCTCTAGAACTACACATTGGCTACTTACCCTCCTGAACTACACTTTGGCTACTTACCCTCAAGAACTACACCTTGGCTACTTATCATCCAGAACTACAACTTAGCTACTTATCCTCCAGAACTACACCTTAGCTACTTATCCTCCAGAACTACATCTTAGCTACTTACCCTCCAGAACTACACCTTAGCTACTTAACCTCCAGAACTACACCTTGGCTACTTACCCTCCAGAACTACACCTTGGCTACTTATCCTCCAGAACTACACCTTAGCTACTTATCCTCTAGAACTACACATTGGCTACTTATCCTCCAAAACTACACCTTGGCTACTTACCCTCCAGAACTACACATCGGCTACTTACCCTCCAGAATAGTATAATGTGACCAGGTGGAATGCTGTGCTGTGCGCCTTCGTCATGGTATTTCCGTTAGATTACACTATAAAGTCGGCATCAAATTCGCGCTATAACAAGGAAGCAAGAACACTATTATACCGCCACATTCACGCATGTGCGCATACAATACAAGGATTGAGGCACGCCCTTAAATAGCCTGAGGTGTTTATAGTGAGTGCCACACATATAAAACCAAACCGAACCAAATAAACCCATTGTCGGTAACTTCGACAAGTGAGGCTGACAGGTGGTGCTCATTAACTGTTTTATATTTATATAACAATTATTTAACATGTTATTAAAATTGGATGAAACTCCCAATAAAATCATGCACACATTCGCACCAATAAATTTAGGATTACAATTGTACACATTTCGTCTGTTTATCTGTGAATAGCTTTGAAGTCATGCCTGGGATATCAACTGTTGACACCAGGTCCTACTGGAGTCCTCGGCGTTCGTCAGGGTAAGCCAACTATGAAATTTTAAGACAACGTTTTTGATCGTTAATGGGAATTTAACGATTGTCTGCAATCGAAATAGAGATCCTAAGATTTCATGTTGTGCTTTCTGTTAGAAGGAATCAGATAACTTTTTCAGAGGGATAATGCGAGGGCATTTGTTGTAAGATTTTGTAATGTCTTTTCTGCAACAAAACCTCGTTATTGATTGACCTCCATATAGCCACGATTTGTCCCAAATCGAATACTTATGGACAGGAGAGCTCGTTAGATATGCTATTCCGTCTTTGCGTATTGCAGAGTTATCTTCTCTTGGGAGCAGGTATTGATTGTTACGTCACTTGTTTGTGAGAGTAACGTAATTAATTTTTGAGAAAATGACGTAATGTTCTCGCACAAACCAATGACGTAACAATCAATACCTGTTCCCAAGAGAAGATACCTCTGCAATACGCAAAGACGGAATAGCGGTCCAGGAGGACACACACGATGTCAGGTAACGGGTTCAAAATAGCCGCCATTTCAACTCTGAGTGTTTTATGGTATTTTATTTTATCACAGTCTTATGATTGGTCCTTCTGTTAAAAAATCTCTTTTAAAAACTGTTTAGGTTGATTTATCAACATTCAAATTAAATATTCTATCTAAAGTTACGACATGTTGATCGAAAAAGTTATATTATTAGAACTTAAATTTGAAAATGCGTTTTCTTTTTGTTTCAATGTATTTACAGTCCACACTGACATTCACTCAATAGGCAATGGTTCCGTAAACTGAAACTATCACCAGATAACCTGTCCAAAACAGAAAGCTGTTCCTTAGATCAGTTAACCCTATAATATAAATTGTCAGAAGAAGAAAAAGTTCATTTAGTGTGATAGTAAAGTATATAACTCTAGATTCATTAATCACGTTCCTTATACACTTATCATTAACATTATAATATTATATCACGAATTAACTTAATATATCACTTCCCTCTAATCAGATGTCAGGAACATTCTACGTTCTAAAGATAGGTGTAGTTTACTGTATTCTGCAAAAGTGATTTTTAAAAACCTCCAAAAAAACCCCTAAAGGTTCAGACACCATCCCTTTAGAACAATGTCTAATAATTTCGAAAGCATGTGTTCTATATTATAATATGCGGACTTATAAACACCGTCGCTGGTCCCTTTAATGCGATTTGAGATAATCTTTAAAAAATCCATTCTTGGCCTCAAGTGAAGTTCAGTCGTGTTTCTTTTTATCAGCAGAGTACATCCTCTGAAATCACATTTGCTTGAATTCGTATCTGTTTGTCCCGGAGCGGAGCGAGGCAGACGTTTTAAGGTACACCGAGTCTCCAATGCCGAACCGATCAAAGAGGAACCGAACGAGACAAAATTTAATTTCTGTGGTTTTCAAAAATAAATCACTTCCAGCTAACATTTTGAGATTGTGGCAAAAACAAAAAGAAAAATCGACAGCAAAAAAACGGGGAACACAACATTTACAAGTCTACCAGGGATTTGAAAAACAAGAACACCGTTATAGCAAGCAGTGTGTCTTTATTTCATAAACTCGTGACATGTTTAAATATGATCTTAACTAAAACCATACTAAATATTAACTTGATTACATCAATAATAACGGTGCGTTTTATTTTTCTTCGAAATAAAACCCATACGCATACGTAAGCTGCAACAACTTTGTACAAAAAAATACTACAAAAAATGACAGATTCAATTACAATGTACCTAACAGACTTTATCAAAGTTTGAAGTGACTGTATTCGTATTGCTCTCCTTACGTTGCTGTGCTGAGCCGAACTTTAGACACTAACACTAGTTTACACTATGGACGATGCAGTGTATGACCCCATTCCTGCTGAATTTCCAAATATGGATCCAACGATCATTCATGTTTCATTCGGAAAAAAACAGTGTTATTTTAACCAACCCAATACATGTATAATGTTCATAACTCTTTAAAAACAAATACTCGTTAATGGGAAAGAGGCAATCGGGCGCCACAGGCAACCAGTAAAGGCTATTTAGTTGTAACACCGAGGCGTACATAAAGAGACAAGGAGAATTAGAAGGAAACAACTTGTTTCCTTTCATAACGAAAGGTAATAAGCGTGGCATATAGTTGTATGATCAAAAGTGTTAAAAGAACCCTTTATTTCTAACGTAGCAGCTACATGGGAATGTTTACAACCTATAGATAAATTGTTCCCCTCGTTTGTTATAACAAATCACTTCCCTTTTCTCCGCCTTTTTTCACACACCATTTATTACATATAAAACGCAAGTGGTTTGTGTTGCCCGATATTACTGTAAATAACACGCTTTTTTCTGTTTTATGGAGGAACAGAAAACATATCTTGTCAAAAATTAAATGAGAATATTACCAGGTAAGTTTGAATATAATGATGTTTTATTTCTCTAATACAAAAAAGGCATGAGTACAATAAGTGTATCTCTGATACTGCATTAAAATTAAAGTAAGCAATTTGTTCAAAAATAATATTTTCTCAGTTTCGTTTCACTGCTACTAATACATTCCATATTCTTACCTCAAAAAGGTGGTTAACTATAAGAAAATCCTTTTTTTTGTTGTTACATGTTGGCCTTATTCGCATAACCCCTCTCTACAAATCGAAATGATGCCATGACGTTGAAAACAGTGCAGTGTATTTTCTGTGTAGTACTTTTTGAAGTGATCCTAAATTATAAAACAATAATTTGTTCGTAACCACGTCATTTGTTCACGTGCGGTTTGACTGTATAATGTATGCTATTGAAGCAGATGACGCAAAACTTACACTTCCTGAAATGAATTGATCAATCATCGACGCTTGGTCAGGAACGTTCGACCAAGATACTGGCCCAGGCCTGTCTAAGTGTTAAAGAGCGCACCCTAGTGGTGAATAAATGGTGTAAAGTCAGGTAATCGAGTCTAGTTTAAATTTATTTTAATTCGCATTGTTTTGTCACGGAAAGAATTTAACAGCCTCGAGGGGAAGCGTTTCAGTACACTGACTAGCTACCACGCCTTGTGATCTTCTCTAAAATTAGGTACAAAGTAGGAAGAGAGGTTTAACGACAGGAACGTTCCTGTTTTGGCTCAGAGGGAGTTACATTAGGTCAGATATTGCTTAAAGGATTCAAACGCTCTCCGAAGAGAGACTTTCCAATGCGGAAAGCACAACCTGGGGCCAAATGGCGGTCTTTGACTGCCTTGTTTAGACATTCCAAACCCAGGCCATTATCAAGCATTGAAAGATTGGCAGGGCTGCCAACACCGGAGGAATCAACAACTCTTAATCCATGGGGACGCTAGCCCTATTGACCTCAATGATCCTTGATTATTCCATTTTACTAGCTTGGTCAAGCGGATGTACCAAATAGACATGTTTTTCTCCGAACAATTTTTCTAATTATTCCTTCCATTATGTGATTTAAATATGCATACAATTATTACTGTGATACGAATACAGTGAAAAATAGAATTAATATAATTTTACTCAATATTAGCTATATATATAAGTGTAGTCAGTAGATATTTTCACCTGCGTATTAAACAGCACTATCTTACTACCTTACTTAGATATTAACAAAAACGTTGACTTATCTCAGTGACACGACCACATTCTCACCATGGTAGACACGTTTGGACATGTGCTTAATAGTGGGTTTTTTTCAATAAAGACGATTGGTGATATTATAAACTGTTTCGGAGCATATATTGTAAAAAGGAGACAAAAACCAAGGTAACATATACTGACGACGAAATGATCGAGAATGACCGAGTTCCTGTGTGGCAATAGCTTTGTTGAGCTCGGTGCCCAGGATTTCCCAGCAGGTTAATGATGTTCCTATGGCAACAAGCTGTTCTACTCTCCATGCTAATTGGTTTAGTTTCAAATCAGGCTGAATTTAACGAAAAGCTTTTTAGGACTGACAACAGAAAGGGTTGAATTCCACAATATGTTGTATTTAAATAACAAGAAACGTATTGACAACATCGATTGTAAAAAATCCATCTGAACTTAAAATGAAGACACAACAAATTCTTACCCCAGTCTTGATTTTCAACATGACCAATAGGGAAGGTGTTCATTATGTTTCAGTTGATTCAGAATCCAAGGGCTTGCTTCAAATATCACAACTCACGTGATAGATGTCGACTGCTGACCGACAAACTTAAGTACAAGGTTTCTAGGTTGAGGAAAACTAAGGGCAGTGTTTTATGGTCGCCATGAGGATCTCATAGGAAAATATTCGATTACCTTTTTCGAAATTGAGGTCGATACTTTTCACTACGCTCATTTGTAAGCTTGTCGTTTCGCTGTAACTATCTCCTTCCTTACTTTTGTAAAATATGACATAACTAAGATTTTACCTAAATTTACAAAGCAGATTCATCCCAGCACAGGACCTATATAATGATAATAATAACTCGAAGTTCTTATAAACCGCTTTATCACAACCTAGTTCGTAGGTCGTCTCAAAGCGGTTCACAAATTAGTATCCGTGGTTATAGGGCCTTTAAAACAAGTCAATAGCCAATATCTTTCTTAACGCACTCGGGAGCATAAAGCCGGTGCTGTCATTTCTGCGCTCACAGCTAGCATTCAACAATTCTAGCACTGACAAACAACGTACTCATTTATAGCTGAGTAGTTCGGAACAAGCGGAGTAAAGGATCTTGCTCAAAGATACAACAAAGTGCCGTGACGTGAATGAACCCGCAAACCTTCGGTCACGAGCCCGGCGTCATATCACTAGACTACCGTGCCATGTCTTACCACAGACACCAGCCTACAGCCTCGCAATGATAGTCACCAGCAATACCAAACCATGGCAACCAGATCACTGCAAATCAGAATAAGATATCATTTATCCCTGTTTTATATTGATGAAACTGAAGCAAGTCATTTAAAAAAATTAACGGACCATTTAACAAAAGTTACTTTTAGCGCATGAGGATAGTTTTTTTATCTAAAGATTGCAGTTACAGCCATTATGAATGCAATTTAGGACGTCATGATTATTTATCTGTTTATCACCCTTTTATATATTTAAATTTTCTCATGCGACCTGTCTTTTATAAATTAGACGTTTGAGCTTAATTTATATTTCCTGCTGCTGCGAAAACTCACTGGTCAAATTCTCGGAACAGCCGCAGACGGCCTTTATCAGACCGAAAACTTTTCAAACAACTGTCACCATTAAATAATGTAACCATGCGACAACTGTTAAATGCAGATAAATGCTCTCATGATATGTGCAGAACATTCTATTACAAAAGTAAGAACTTCCCTTACTATTCTGGATGTCTTCATTGTCCGTCAAAATGCGACTTGTATAAACCAAACGACAACAACAAGATGGCGGCTTTCGTACCGGAGGGAGTGGTTGCTAACACTGAGATCATGGAAACCATGGTCATGTGACAAGATAATGCAGACTGTAGTTACTTTCCAGTATATACAGGCTGACTTTCCATATAGTTAATGGAAAATTGGAAGGGCATATGTAAATATTTACCATTAAAGGGTGAGAAAAGTAAGTTTCCACACCCGATCTTAGATAATAATAAAACAAAGATTATTTTCACAGTTAGAAGTTACTGAAAGATAATTTTCGATTCTAGAACGCTACCAGCACAAAGGCTTTCATTACCCTATGCTGGATTTTAATGTGAATAAGATGCCATCATACTCTTCGATGTTAGGGGGGAAAACATTATTTGATAATTACAAACTAACAGAGTCAAATAACGCATCATGTTTCTATCTAAACTCTTAAGAAATATTAAGCAAGTTAAATGAAATCAAGTTGGTACAATAAAAAAATGAAAATTCTTTCAGAGATCACATGTCCTACTGTGACGTACTAGTATACGTCATTTTTCAATCGAGCTCACAATGTTTGTTTCCGGAAAAAAAGTCTTGACGGAAATCCCCTAAAATGTTTTATGGCCAGAAATGAGTATTCTGGTGTGTCGGGACTTCATTTCTTTCCTGTTGTTTCACTGTCTAATGTCAAGACATACGATTCACTGGTAAAACGTGAATAGGTTGGTCGGTATGTATCGGCTAGACTGCACATGTAGACAGTCCATTGAACGTCTATCCACATCAAAGGCGGGCTAGACTTGCTGACGAACTTCTATCCCTAAGTGGAAAGTCACTTGAGTAATCAGATGTCTTCTGTCAAAGAAGATATCAAGCTTACTTTTTCACATCTTATTCGGGACAAATAGATAAACTGCGCCGCGGCAGACTCCAACCAGTAAACATGCAAATATTAATCAAGGACATCTGTGCACTTTAAAGCGATCGTATATGATCAAGCGTGGCAAGACATACTTTCAACCTATATCGAAGTTTTATCTGGCCTCCTCACGTCCTTATTAAATTATCACCGTACTGCGAGGCAGGAATGTAACATTTTAATCGAGTTCCTTTATTTTGTTTTAAATCATGTTCTGGTAATTTTTCTACCAGCAAACACTTTCAAATTGAGCTACTTGAAAGGTAGAAATGATAACGAACTTTTTATATTAAAACCCGTTTACTATGTCAGGACCGATATTCTATACACATTCTCAGATAAGGCTAGACGCCCACCTCGGTTCCTTTGGGATATTCGTAGAATATTTTGGATAAATTATGGAGACTTCTATTGTCTTCGATAATTTTCTATACATATGGTGAACCTCTGGTAATAGCGATAGGCTATTTTCTGTGACGTCATAACAATGTTCGCCATTTAAGTGAAATTGATTAAAGATAATGTCCATGTTTTATGTCTTTATAGGGAGGCGCGGTATTCTAGTGGTAGGGCTCTGGGCTCGCGACAGAAGGGTTGCGGGTTCGAGTCATGTCATGGCACTGTGTTTTATCTTTAAACAAGATACTTTACTCCGTTCGTTCCAGTCTACTCAGCTGTAAATGAGTACGTTGTTGGGCAGTGCTAGAATTGTTGAATGCTAGCTGTGAGCGACGAAATGGAAGCACCAGCTGTATGCTCCCTAGAGAGTTGAGAAAAATATTGGCATGTTGCAAAGCCCCTATAACCACGGATAATAATTTGTGAACCGCTTTGAGACGACCTACGAACTAGGTTGTGATAAAGCGGTATAAAAGAACCTAGAGTTATTATCATAATTTCACGCAAATCATAAATAGAATTAATAGCATTAGTTACATACTTATCGGAACAATATTGCCCACATAGACTGATATTGAAAACAGTGGGTTTTTTGTGCCTATGAAAACTCAACTCGCTGCGCGATTTGTTGTTTGTAGCACAGTCAGTGAGGTAGACCTGTGCTGGAGATTACGGTCACTGATTTGTGCTATTTCGTTTTTTCGTCTTTTCGCCCCGAAAGGACGACACTTAAAAAACATTAATTATCGTTGTGTCGTCTAAAACGACACTTAATACTTATCCTAAACAATGAAATGGCACAAGTCAGCCACTGTAGGGGATGGCAGTATCGGCGGTATCAAGCTGGATTCTAACAGGTGTTACCGAGTTGTACATTGCAAAAGTAGGAACATAATAATAATATACAACATTTGATATAGCGCCCTATCTAGCTACCATAAGCCACTCAAAAGTGCTTTACAGTACATAGATATACAATGTATACAATTAGCGTAAGCTGCTAACTACTAGTCCTATGCCACCTGGCTAATATCTCCCTTTGTGTGTATGCCTACGTGTGTGCTGGAGATGTAATGTGACATGGTTTCGTGCTACGTTATTGAGACCTAATTTTCATTTCCAATGCCTGTTTGCTTTTTGCCTATATCGTTTGGTTGACAAGAAAAGTGTTCAGCTATTTATGTAGAGTCAACCGATGTCTTAAAGAAAATCTCCAGGTCTTTCAGTTTACGTGCTTTGTTTATACATCCTTCAAACAAAGATTTTACTGGTTCTCGACTTGGATGATATGACATTACATTATGTCTGTCAGAGGCTTCGGTAGCTTTTCCATCGGCGGCTGCTAAAAGAAATAACAAATGTTTTCTCAAATAAACAACATGTCAGAATTTGATATATCACAGATTGTATATTGATGTGGTAAGACTAAACCTTCTGTCTGGTTTCCTTGCAACTAGATGCATGGCAGCAGCACGTGCTGTATTCGCATGTAATAAAACATATTTAAATATAAGTCTACTTATATATTGTTTATACTAGGCTACGCGACCACACAAAGGCTAAAGCTGGCTACCTTTAATTAGTGGATTTAAAATAGCACAGACAGAAAACACGTGTTTTGACTCTCTTTGTCAAAGTCAGACGTTCGGTAGTCCTCTTCAAATACCGTAGTGAATATATGTGAGGTGATCATTCGAATGCATTGGTTAGTGTTGCTCTTTATTATCCCTTTACTGACGATGCCCACACAAAACAGTTATGATAAAACAGGGGGGGGGGGGGGGGGGGGTCATTCTTAAACAGATGACTACATTTTAGAATTGTATTTATCGCAAGTGGTGCACACACGTTTTTGAAGGATGTAAAGGACACATTAAATAAAGCACCAATTTTAAGGATTTATTATTCAAATTTTCTTGCTGGGTTTTCCACTAATATGACATTTGATGCATTGTCCAAGGCTGGTGATGGCTACCAGGAGGGGGGGATATCTTAGTCAAACGACATTTCATTGAGCCTCCGTAATGTCAGTTTTTTGTTTGTTTTTCAGTTCATATTTTAATCCTATCGTTAATTATTTGGAAATATTTCTAATTTTACGATCGTTTTTATCATAAATCAATTCTTTCCCGTTAGAATGGAGAACCTATAAAATCTCAGGAAATTATGTAAAGAAGCGGTATAAGTTGATTAAACATTATAGATTATCACAATGTTTTCAGGGTTTGTCGTGAGGACAATTTTCGCATCGCGAGCACGTGGATAAACTGCAGGTGGACTCGATATTTCATCCACGACTCGATATTTCATCCACGACTCGATATTTCATCCACGACTCGATATTTCATCCACGGACTCGATATTTCATCCAGGACTCGATATTTCATCCACGACTCGATATTTCATCCACGACTCGATATTTCATCCACGACTCGATATTTCATCCACGGACTCGATATTTCATCCAGGACTCGATATTTCATCCACGACTCGATATTTCATCCACGACTCGATATTTCATCCACGACTCGATATTTCATCCACGACTCGATATTTCATCCACGACTCGATATTTCATCCACGTGCGAGCAATAGAATATTGTTCGAACGACAAACCCTGAAAATACTGTGTGATAAAGTATTTATCATCTATATATTACAACCTTATATATTTCTACATTTGAAAAAGTCAACTTAACACAATATTTTCAAAATGACTTCTTAGGCTTATGGCCATCGATCGCAAATTCTCGGTCTGTAAAAACCGTAAACAAAATATGCGCGAAAGAATATCATGAATCTTAAAACTATGTAGATTTTTTTAGAGTAATCTTATCTTCATTGGCTTTTCCATACGCACATTAACTCTTAAAATGTTCTTGTTATCAGTATTTTTTCGTTCGTAACTTTACATTTTTATGTTTCTGATGGACTATTTTCTTACGCGTATCACTTTTGTGTGGCCACTATCTCCGGTGCAGGACGTCACCATGGCGCGAGCAGACGTTCTGTTTTTAGAAAATTATTTTAATCATTCCGTGTGCTTCACCATAATAAACATCAATGGAAGAGATGAAATGTTTGCAAACAAAGTTCTTTTCAAACATGTCCTTTTTACATGTGGTATTGTTTATGATAGGTCCTGTTTATCCACACTGTAACAGACAGACCCGACAGTTTCCGGTTAGAACAATTTCTCGTGCAAAAGTTCTTCATGTTCTAACCCATCTAGCGTTTCAAATCGAAAACGAACATTACATGTTCTAGGCGACTCCACCGCGTCAAATGAAGATGCTACCGCGTTGCTGTGGCGCTGTAGGAGACCCTACTGCGCCCACCTCGGCGTTCTGCATGGACGCCGCGGGATCGCCGTGAGGACGCAGCCCTGGTGTGAAAGCTGTATAAGATATAATATAATGCCAAAGGTTATGTGAGATTTCTCTGCTCTGCTCTGAAGCACGTCTAATACTATAGATTAAGCTAATTCAAATTAATCATAATCCATCAACACCCGATGGCTACCCTGAATGTATTTAAGGATTCCTGTACAACTGCACCGAGGTTTTTCATTTTTAGAGTAACCTCCCTTTAACTTCCGTTTGGATATGCATGTTATTATAACACAGTCGGTCCAGGACACTTCCATTGACCAGGTAGCGCAATTGGTTATAGCGCGAAATGACCAGTGTTCGAATCCTGGTCTAGCTCCACTGAACATTTCCCGCTCAGAACAGTGTTGTTTACTTTTTTGTGTTTTTCATCTTAATTAAGTCCAGCAAGTTATTTTTTATTTTTTAGTCATGACGGAAAACAGTTTCCAACATTTGTTTAGTTGTTGGCGGCGGCACAGGGATCAGTAACTGTAAAAAAAACTAAGGATTCACATACCTCAGCTATTAGCGTCTAACAGATGGCAATGGAGCACATGCACTTAACCGCTGAAATTATTTTCTCATTGTCTTCGATTTTTTTCTCTCCATTTATATCTATCATTGATTTTGAATTATATTTTATTTATAACGTGTGTTTCACCGTTCCAAATCAGTGTTATAAACAGCTAGGGGAGTGATGAAATGCTTGCTTTTTACCATTTAAGAAAGTAAGTGTATAACTTAAATATGTATGATGGAATGTTATACAGTTCAGTTTAAATGTATTCCTTCCACGTATGGTACTAGTGAAAGGTCCCGTTAACTACAACACTGGAATAGACAGACCCGAGTAGTTTCCAATTGGAACAATTTCACGTGCAAAAGCTCTTCATGTCATGCTTTCAAAACACCACGTCGGGTTGGAAGGCTGATCAAGAGACATATATTTGGTATATTTTAGCTTCATCTAGGCCTACCTCCCGAACTAAAAGTTTAACACAATTAACCGGTTTTTTTTCTCTCAAAACGAAACGAACGCTGCATGGTGTTATAGGGCAAGCTGACTGTTGTACTCGCAACCATAACATTTTCTCTAGCCACGCCGTAAAACAGTTGCGCATGCTTTGATTCTCTTTATAACCAAACAATTACAAACATCTTTTGGGGCAGTCAGACCAAGAAAAGAGTTAAACCTCTCGTTAGAAATCACATAATCCCCGGAAATATGTTTACACTTTTTGCACAGTTCGTGTCAGACAAGTCGTGTCAGAGAAAATCGACGTGTGTTTCTTTAATTATTGGAACTTAAAGATCGTACATCCGCTCATCAATCTAACAGGCTAGCGGCAAGGCGTATGTAGCATTAATGTTCTGAATTGCTTACACATGAAGTGGCTATTAGGAATGGCCTCGTAATTGTACTTATTAATGTTAAAAGATGTAGACTTGTATACGCATTCAATCCGAATCTACGGTACAAATTGGGAGCAAGCACTGTTTGGTTCTCTTGTACTGGTACGGATATCACGCGTTTACTTAGCTTGTTTCTGACAAACGATAGAATTTCACGTCATATTAAATGTATCTAAACCTTAACGGTCTATTAACGCAAATATTTTGATAAGATAGGATAAATGAATTATCGGTATCACAAAGAGTAAGTTCTGATACTATACATATTCCCCAATTGCGTGGTTTCCAGACAAAACACCATTTCGAGGGTAATTTGAATTCGTTGACTACGAAAACTCACTCAAGCGGAGAATCGCTTTATGTCAAACTTAGTCCGTGTTAGTTCGTGGACCTAGGAATTCGTGAATGAAGATTACCCACGAAAAAAACGAAATTTAAACCACGAAAATTTGCGATTTCACAGTATACACGTTATAAAATCTACAAACAAATAACAAATATGTAGCAGATAAAATAAGTGTACTACCTATTATATAATCATACAAATTAGTCCATCAATGGAGATGACACAGAAAGTTTTACATAATACTTATAATTCTTTTTCTAAACAATGAACAATTTAGTCTTTTATCTGAAAATATATTTAACTCAGTCCTCAAATAAAGAATACGAAACATGATCTTTCGCAGTATTGTATCATAAGCGAAGGAGCTACCAATGGAAACTGACATTGTACAATGTTTTTCATGATAATATAAATATGATGTTAAAATATATCTATATACCATGCCACACGGTAGACTTAACGGCCATCAACACAATCAGGTCGTAGAGGTTAACAAAATAATGCCCACTAAACCATTAGTTTAGTAGAATACAGGGACACGCGATGTTTCGACGGTCCGGTCTATACATCTAGGTAAATTGGTAAACCAAGAAAAACATTCAAGTAATGTCAAAAGAATTTGAATAAAAATGATAAATTAAGTCAACTATAACAGTATGTACGAGACAGGCTCCTTGAACAGTCTCGATACTCCAGGGGTCACGCTCACTTACGCTCTCAACACCTCTGGAATATGTCCTAGCAAAATTGAAGGCACGCTGCTAGCTACTGTATTGGTTTCAGGTAAAACGATCCTGATCAATTCTTTAGGCAGATACCTGTCCCTTGAAGATTACAGAGAATCGACACCCGATTTTAAAGCAAGTCAATTTTACCGTTATGCTACCGACTGATTCTTTTGATGTACCTCAGCCTTGGCTTCTTGTCTCATAAAAGGTGGTGCGCACGCAATAGGCTAAATGTGTTTTTCAATAAAACCATTAAGCAATCAAAAAATTAAATTCTAGATTTGCATTCGGAATTACATGTCTAACGCTAAACGTGTTTAAAGATGTGTGTACGCTTTGAAATGATTTCAGGGGTAATACTGAGCTTCTTAAACTAAATCTTATTCTACGTTCGGAACGCCTCGACGGTATCAATATTTATTATATATCATATATTATTAACAACATAGACGAGCACGCCCTTTTATAACCTACACGGGCAAAACTGATCCAAGACCCTATCCCTTCAACTTATTATGTCTCGCCATATCATCAATGCAGGTAAATATTTATTTTGCCATTTTCGACGTAGGCCTAATAGAATGAAAAAAACACCACAAAATGATGTTTCGGAATTCTGAGCACATACTGATACTTGACATTTTTTCTACTGTGTCCGTTTTCTGAATATTTTCTTTCTTTTGTTTTGCTGTCTTCAACGTTTCTGTCGTCCTCCAAGTACGGACCGGCTCCTTTTTATCTCACCTGGTCCAATATATACCATACCGCAGCGTCCGTCGTCCGTCCGTCAACTTTTCCTTTAAAACGCTACTAGTCCTGAACAGCAAAGCAGATTTTGACTAAATTTGGTCTGGAGCATCCTTAGGTCAAGGGAACTCAATTTTGTCTAAACGGTTGGTGTGGTTCCCCTCGGGGCAGAGGGGCGGGGCCTAATAGGGGAAATAGTGGTAAAACCTTTAAAATCCTTCTACTACTGTAGGGATTCAGGGATTTTATCCTAATTTAGTCTTGAGCATCCTTGGGCCAAGGGGACTCAATTTTATATAAATGTCGGGTCTGGCCCCCTGGGGTCTGAGGGGCTGGCCCAATAGGGGAAATATAGCAAATTCTTTAAAATCCTTCTGCTTCTGTAGGAATGAAAGGATTTGTCCCATATTTGGTCTGAAGCATCCTTGGATGAAGGGGAACCAATTTTGTATAAACCATGGGTCTGGCGCCCCAGGGGCCTGAGGGGCGGGGCCATTAGGGGAAACATAGCAAATTATTCTTTAAAATCCGTCTTCTTCTGTAGGAATGAAAGGATTTGGTCCATATTTAGTGTGGAACATCCTTGGGTAAACGGGAACCAATTTTGTATAAACGGTTGGTCTGGCCCCCCTGAGAGCTGAGGGGCGGGGCCCAACAGAGGTAAAACCTTTATAATCCTTCTTCTACTATAGGGGTTAAGGGATTTTATTCTTATTTAGTCTGGAGCATCTTTGGGCCAAGGGGTCTCAATTTTGTATAATTGGTGGGTATGACCCCCCTAGGGGCATAGAGGTGGGGCTCTGTTTAAAGTTTGTTCTCGCTATATCTCAAGTACTGGATGGATCTTTCTGAAATTCATATGTACTTACAGCCCCTACCATGGAGTGCTATATCTTTACTTCATACCAGTTATTTTAAACATATTCAGGTGAGCGATACAGGTCATCTGGGCCTCTTGTTTATCATTTCCTAGTATATTACCTATGCATCTATAACCGTAAATATTGCGTATATAAATGGTTAAAACAATACTATTGTTTGTTGCTTATATTGTTTGTATTTTGCTGATTTATATTGTATACTTTAGGCTGTGTGAATGATCTGTTATTTATTACGAGTGATAGATATTGGAAAGGACGTGATCCCTCCAAATGAAGAAAAGTTTCTTCAAATTATTGTGTTCACTGGTTTTCATATAGATCAATTTGTGAAAATATCGCTATTTGCAATAAAACGACTATATAATTGATATGTTGAAAAAACAAATATTCCGGATTTGCTGGGACATTGAATGAGTTATCTTGCCTGCTTCTATTTGAAAACTCATTTATCTGATTTTGCTAGGCTTCCTCAGATTAAATTATCACCCGTATTAGTCTTGACAACGGATTTCGATTTTGTTCTCTGAATTCTCCATGCTATTTATTTATATATTATGGACATACACTACACAAGATCCATTAGAAAATAATATATTTACAAATTAAGACGATGGAAAAATGTAGTTTGAAGCAGCTTGGTCGATAAAAGCAACATTCCCGGAACACAATATGTCTGTCAAACGGATTAACCATCCAACCGTTTTGTCTGTATGTAATTTGCAAAATTGTTTTATCTTAAGATCGATTTGGGCTTTCAAAGACCTGAAAATGTGAAAGCTTGCACTTTTATCTATATGATAGACGAGAGGCTGCAGGCAAGAAAAGCCTGCAACCGGAAGCTGATGTCTAGAATGCGAAAGGATGTATACTTTTTAAATGCGTCTTTATATCATTTCTAAAGGAGATCAATGCTCATAAAAAGGTCAACGAATTCAAGTTTACAATTTCAACTTTATCTATTAATGGTGACACATTTGAAATGAAACACAAGGCAATCTAGCAAACCATGTCTGCCGGATAAAGATGTTTTAACGAAAAAGAATCTCATCAGCGGTTCTAAAGGACTTTCACTATCATGCCTTTATTCATTTTTGGAATCAAAATGTAAATATTTATTTTCATATCTGTTGTCGCATAGACGTGTTATTTTCCCTTTGATCTAATCATGGTATAACCAACCTGTTTTAGTTATACCATATGGTATTGGGGCTCCACCCCCTTAGTTATACCATATGGTATTAGGGCTCCACCCCCTTAGTTATTCCATATGGTATAATTAGGGCTCCACCCCCTTAGTTATCCCATATGGTACTGGGGCTCCACCCCCTTAGTTATCCCATATGGTATTAGGGCTCCACCCCCTTAGTTATACGATATGGTATTAGGGCTCCACCCCCTTAGTTATACGATATGGTATTAGGGCTCCACCCCCTTAGTTATACCATATGGGATTAGGGCTCCACCCCCTTAGTTATACCATATGGGATTAGGGCTCCACCCCCTTAGTTATACCATATGGGATTAGGGCTCCACCCCCTTAGTTATACCATATGGGATTAGGGCTCCACCCCCTTAGTTATACCATATGTTATTAGGGCTCCACCCCCTTAGTTATACCATATGGTATTGGGGCTCCACTCCCTTAGTTATACCATATGGTACTGGGGCTCCACCCCCTTAGTTATACCATATGGTTTAATTAGGGCTCCACCCCCTTAGTTATACCATATGGTATAATTAGGGCTCCCCCCCCTTAGTTATACCATATGGTATTAGGGCTCCCCCCCCTTAGTTATACCATATGGTATTGGGGCTCCACTCCCTTAGTTATACCATATGGTATTAGGGCTCCACCCCCTTAGTTATGCCATATGGTATTAGGGCTCCACCCCCTTAGTTATTCCATATGGTATAATTAGGGCTCCACCCCCTTAGTTATACCATATGGTACTGGGGCTCGTCCCCCTTAGTTATACCATATGGTATAAGGGCTCCACCCCCTTAGTTATTCCTCAGATTTGGAGTACCTCAATGGTCGATACAACTAATCCAA
Source organism: Mizuhopecten yessoensis (assembly GCF_002113885.1). Classification (NCBI taxonomy): domain Eukaryota; kingdom Metazoa; phylum Mollusca; class Bivalvia; order Pectinida; family Pectinidae; genus Mizuhopecten; species Mizuhopecten yessoensis. The sequence continues at coordinate 251,146 of NW_018405378.1, read as the reverse complement.
TGAAACCGATGATCGATATTAGCGTCAAATAAGGCTGTCAGTTTGAGGTACTCCAAAACCATGGGAAAATTTGAGAGGCCGGAAATAAATAATCAAAACTTCAACATTGTTTAACAATTTAATCAATAAAATCATAAATGTTAATTTTGTAGTAGAATTGACCGTTACTGTTGTTGATTGTATACAATGAACTGCAAAGTCAATAAAATTTCAAATGTACATTTAGTGAAATTGAACAAACGATACCGTCGTTGATTGTACACATTAAACTGCAAAGTCAATAATATTTCAATTTAAACATTGAACTGCAAAGTCAATAAAATTTCAGACATTCATTTAGTAGTAAAATTGAAAGATACCTGGCAGTTAGCTCGTCCACATCCATTTTTTTAAGTTAATGTACATTTTGCCTCTTAGTAAGTACCCACTCAGTCGATTTCTTCGTGTTTTTGATCTCCTTTTCTTTAACGAAGTTTTGTATAGTCTCCATTGATGCCGGCTCGGCAAATCTCTTACTAAGGCCAATATGTTCTTTGTTATCCGTATCATCATCATCCGCAATGGCAGAAAGAAGATAGTTATCAAATGTCCCCAAATCATCTTGTATAATAGTCCGGACAATTTAACATTTCGTTGAGGAAGCAACAAACCAGTTTTATTCAATCGTATCGTTATCCGATGGATATATGTAATACATTTGATGTGTGGTGCTTTGCTGAAAGAAATTACATGAACATATTATATAGATAAAATGGAACCAACGTGACCACTGCAATAGCAAGTATTGTTTAGCGTTACATTTAACACATATCAATATATGGTTCAAAAGATTTGATATGACCAAAGGTAGAACATTGTTCAAATGGCTAGCCCTTACCACATTGAAATGATAACAACACAATTGTATAGGGAAAGAAATGACAAATGATTTAAACATGTGTGTAAGTTAAAACCTAATTCTTTCAATATGTTACCATGTACATCTATTGTAGTATGGAAAACAAAAACAAAAATGTAAGAAAAACATGTTTAAATATAAAGAAAATCAAAGAGTTGGTTAAATTTGGTAAAAAACACATCAGTGTGAAGGGTAAGGGGAGATAACCATTAAACTGTGAGGTAATTTTGGTCGAATTTGTTAAAAACATTGTTTAGGTTTAAGAGCGTCATCTTTGGAATATAAATGTATTACATTATAATGTTTTCTGTACCGAAGGGGGAGCAGCGATATTTGAATATCTACACCTACCCTCTTAAAATGATAATTCATAATATTTACTCTGTTGCAAGAAAAATGAAAAAATATACGTTTTTATTTCAACTTAAAGCCTAAAACTTTGGATATTGTATCATTTACATGTATTGCATTCAGAAAAACAAAGAAAACCCGTAAGGAAATATGTGTCGAAAGCAAAAAAAAATGAATGATTTAGTTTATTCTGGGAAAAATCATTGCAATGTTTAGGTAAGGGANCTATATGCGACAAAACAGTTATACCATAGGCTCTCGCGGATATGTCAGTCATCACACTCGAGTGTCAATCGGGAACCGTCGGCACTTTCCGTAAACGAGAAAATACCTCGGGAGTAACTAGGAGGCAGCCATATTTGTTATCTCATTACCATATCGTGACCTGCATTGCGAGGAGACCCACTTTGTAAGCGGTTCCCGATTGACTCGAGTGTTAGTTAGTGCTGTATTTGAAAGCGTTGTTGACATTGTACATTGTAATACAGGAAACAAGATACGAACAGTGAGACATTTTGACTGTGATATTTTTACTATGTTTTACATTGTAATACGGATCATAAACAAATTCTGAAAGACTTAGCTAAACTGCTGAGCATCGTTTGCATGTGTGACAAGTCTACATTTAAATTAAAGAGTTCTCAGGTTGTACCTTGCATTGATTTATACTGTCAATATATATATATATATATCTACAATCAAACCTTCACATTTTTATATAGAAAATTAACAAAAGTGTATAATATATAATAACACGTTGACTATTTACTGATATGTATAAAGGATCAAAGTTGGTATTAAAGTGACATTTTAATAGTCTAGCTCTCTGTAATTGTATTTCACTGGCGTAATATATGAAAAAAGTCAGAATTTCTGTCTTATTAAATGTTACCTTAAACGTGTAAAAGAAGAGAAAATGAGAAAATCGAAATGAGAAGGAACGCATCATTAACAACGATATGGGAGATAACTCTAAAAATAACTGGTCACAAGGAAGGTAAACAAGTAAAAGCGAACATTTACTTAGAATGCATTAACTTGGGGGAGACTAAATCTCTTTCAGAATGAATAAGAAGTTGGATGACAAAAGTTTACAAGGGTTCTCTTTAAATGCCACAACACTCTTTGGTACCACTGGAACTCTTTGGTACCAGTGGAACTCTTTTGTATCACTGGAACTCTTTGGTACCAGTGGAACTCTTTGGTACCACTGGAACTCTTTGGTACCAGTGGAACTCTTTGGTACCACTGGAACTCTTTGGTATCAGCTGTTGCTATCAGATTTTCACAGGCTCCAATTATTGTTAAGACACATCTTGTTTGAGATACAAGAACAGAATATTGCTTTAGTCGATTTCATAGGGTGATAAATTGAATTGGTCTTGAAACAAATTCAACATGAAAAACTTTGCAATTAATTAAATGTGTTTCAAGACCAACTCGATTCATCACCCCGTGAAATCTTGCTTTGGTCGATTTCGTGAGGTGATGAATTGAGTTGGTCTTGAAACAAATTAAACATGAACTAAAGCAGTTCATTAAATGTTTTGAGTTGGTCTTGAAACAAATTCAACATGAACTGCTTCGCAGTTCACTAAATCCGTTTCAAGATCAACTCAATTCATCACCCAATGCAATCGACCAAAGCAATGAATGAGAGACACTGATTTAACTTAGTAGTTAGAATGACAAAATACATTGTTGATCCTTGTTATGATTTAAATTATCATACATTTCACACAACACCATTCCTTGCAGGCGGACATATAAAAAAACCACGTAGTTGCTGGAAATACAATCTTATCACGTGGCTCTGTCGATTATTAAAATGTAAAAAAGTATTTTTGTTCTTGCCTTTTTTTAATATCTTCTTCATTTGTGCTGTATCCATGGATACAAAACGATGACCAATTTGCTTATCATTCAAAAACAAATCAAGCTCGGCCTGCTCTTTATTAGCGCATGGAGTAAATAGGCGACTAATGATGTCAAGTGGAACAGGAATGATTGCTTGTGTAACATGTCAACGTTAATTCTCTAAAAGGCATTTCCATACATATTCGCTTAAGACTTCAATACACGTTGTTTGTTTTGGGTTTAACGTTCTCACAACAGCCACGGTCATACGAGGACAGGTAACTAGGGAGACACAACAGCCAGGGTCATACGAGGACGGGTAACTAGGGAGACACAACTGCCAGGGTCAAACGAGGACAGGTAACTAGGGAGACACAACAGCCAGGGTCATATGAGGACAGGTAACTAGGGAGACACAACAGCCAGGGTCAAATGAGTACGAGTAACTAGGGAAACACAACAGCCATGGTCATATGAGGACGGGTAACTAGGAAGACACTACAGCCAGGGTAATATGAGGACGGGTAACTAGGGCGACACAACAGCCAGGGTCAAATGAGGACGGGTAACTAGGGAAACACAACAGCCAGGGTCATATGAGGACGGGTAACTAGGGAGACAAAACAGCCAGGGTCAAATGAGGACGGGTAACTACGGAGACAAAACAGCCACGGTCATATGAAGACGGGTAACTAGGGAGACACAACAGCCAGGGTCATATGAGGACAGGTAACTAGGGAGACACAACAGCCAGGGTCAAACGAGGACAGGTAACTAGGGAGACACAACAGCCAGGGTCATATGAGGACAGGTAACTAGGGAGACACAACAGCCAGGGTCATACGAGGACGGGTAACTAGGGAAACACAACAACAAGGGTCATATAAGGACGGGTAACTAGGGAGACACAACAGCCACGGTCATATGAGGACGGGTAACTACGGAGACAAAACAGCCACGGTCATATGAGGACGGGTAACTAGGGAGACACAACAGCCAGGGTCATATGTAGCCAGGGTCATATGAGGACGGGTAACTACGGAGACACAACAGCCACGGTCATATGAGGACGGGGAACTACGGAGACAAAACAGCCACGGTCATATGAGGACGGGCAACTAGGGAGACACAACAGCCAGGGTCAGATGAGTACGGGGAACTATGGAGACACAACAGCCAGGGTCATACGAGGACGGGAAACTAGGGAGACACAACAGCCAGGGTCAGATGAGTACGGGGAACTATGGAGACACAACAGCCAGGGTCATACGAGGACGGGAAACTAGGGAAACACAACAACAAGGGTCATATAAGGACGGGTAACTAGGGAGATACAACAGCCAGGGTCATATAAGGACGGTTAACTAGGGAGACACAACAGCCACGGTCATAGGAGGACGGGTAACTACGGAGACAAAACAGCCAGGGTCATATGAGGACGGGTAACTACGGAGACAAAACAGCCACGGTCATATGAGGACGGGGAACTAGGGAGACACAACAGCCAGGGTCAAACGAGGACGGGTAACTAGGGAGACACAACAGCCAGGGTCATATGTAGCCAGGGTCATATGAGAACGGGTAACCAGGGAGACACAACAGCCAGGGTCATACGAGGACGGGTAACTAGGGAGACACAACAGCCAGGGTCATATGAGGACGGGTAAGTAGGGAGACACAACAGCCAGGGTCATATGAGGACGGGTAACTAGGGAAACACAACAGCCAGGGTCATATGAGGACGGGTAACTAGGGAAACACAACAGCCAGGGTCATATGAGGACGGGTAAGTAGGGAGACACAACAGCGACGGTCATATGAGGACGGGTAACTAGGGAGACACAACAGCCAGGCGCATATGCGGACAGGTAACTAGGGAGACACAACAGCCAGGTTCATACGAGGACGAGTAACAAGGGAGACACAACAGCCGGGGTCATATGTAGCCAGGGTCATATGAGATCGGTCAACTAGGGAGACACAACAGCCAGGGTCATATGAGGACGGGTAACTAAGGAACTGAAAGGAAAGTAAGGAAACGAAAACGATCAACAGTGTTGTTATCGGGGCAGCAGATCAATTTTGGCCTCTTTCATGTCCCTTTCGTAAATGACACAGAAGAAAAACACCGATTCTGCAGGGGCCCACATTAGTTGCCTTATACGATACACATACAGCCGGATACAGCAGACCTATTCTTGGTTTGTTCAATATCCCCATAACAACAGACAAGGAAGAAATCACCCCCGATTCTACAATGGAAGGTCACATTTTAGTCTCCTCTTACACTCATGTAGTTGGATACAGCCGGTTTATTCTTTTCCCGATCCTGGACGGGTAAAAAAACAACGAATATCCGAAATATATTATATACTGATCCAGCACACACGCAGGCATACACGCATAGGGAGATATTAGTCAGGTGGCATGGGACTAGTAGTTAGCGCTTTACAAGGCAGCTCCTGCGAATTGCTCAAAATTGTACTGATAAATGCATATGCTAATGTATCAATTGTATATCTATGTACTGTAAAGCGCTTTAGAGTGGCTTATGTTAGCTGGATAGGGCGCTATATCTATGTACTGTAAAGCGCTTTAGAGTGGCTTATGTTAGCTGAATAGGGCGCTATATCTATGTACTGTAAAGCGCTTTAGAGTGGCTTATGTTAGCTGAATAGGGCGCTATATCTATGTACTGTGAAGCGCTTTAGAGTGGCTTATGTTAGCTAGATAGGGCGCTATATCTATGTACTGTAAAGCGCTTTAGAGTGGCTTATGTTAGCTGGATAGGGCGCTATATCTAACGCTGTAGATTATTAGTATTATTATTACAGTATTTGCTGTTGATCTGCTATTTCTAAAGAATTGCTTGTTGTCTTTACATTTCTCCTAAAAACACAAACACAATCCTAACCTCCAGACTCCATGGACACCGGTAACTCACAAGGTAAACAGTTCTGGTTACCCACTAGGGAGTCACATCATAGAAGTGATTTAATTTGTCCATCTTCAAACATTTTTTTGCACGGCCATCTTCCACTGTCACGTCATGAATGATGGCAATTATTTCCCCCATCAAGAAAAATATATTGTATTCGCATGGGAAACATGAAATTTTCTTGATGAAATTATATAAACGGGATAGTAGCCACTGTTACTTTTGCTTCCACTATTTTCATGTTGACACTTGGATTCTGTATTTCAAATACTGCAAATGTTGTTGATGTCGATATACTCTAAGCGTTCATATACTCTCTAAATAGTATTTTGTTTATTTTTCGGATCGTTCCGAGATGCTTGCGTGTCTGAACAACTTCGTCTAACATACCTCAGATACAAAAAGGCTCTTCGTTCCAGATGGCACTGAAAACTAAACAAACAAACCCATGCACTCCCTCACACACGTCAGGTTAACAGGCGGAAGTCGTTATCTATATCGGTCATTATTAGGGATGGTGAACATTATTTTAAGTTACAACGTTTATTTCTTATTATTTAAGATAGTTATCTTATTAAAAACACAAAGAGAATACCGAAGTGTCAACTAAACCATAATTTTCCAACTCAAAATCGATAAACCTAACCCTTTTACCAATGTAGACCATAATGGACTCATCCATATCCATGTATGGTAGAGTCTTTTGAAGTTACATAGGGGTGATAGGGCTAAGGCAAGATATGAACAAAAGAAAGATTTACATGGAGACTATTTAAACAAGTACAAGGAGAATAAGACCAGGTGTTCCAGAAGAGTAGACGTATTCTGCTTCCTGGAAAAATACCTGCCATGTAAATCTAGGTCAAATAAACATGTAACAGAGAAAAACATAATGTGCTTCCACCGGGTATCGAACCCTCGATTTCCAGGTTCCTAGTCGCTTAAGGGAAATTCCCTCTAGCTGGAAGCTAGGAGGCGACCGTAATCCTATTTACAATTGAAATCTGCCACAAACATATATGTCCTTTCGTGTTACTTTGGAAATAATATTGAATGAAGTTCTTTCGATACATGAGTGGAAGCATACTCAATAACAATGTACTAGTGATAGAAATGCAGTTCAGATGTTAAGAACAATTCATGTGTGTCAGAACTGTCCAATATTATCGTTCCATGTGGAGGTGAATGAACAAACACATCCTGTGAAATCAGATATTTTCGTTGGATCCAAATTTCGTGGTTTCTCGCAAAAACACACTTACATTGGTACATGGATTTGTGGATTACGAGTACCCACTCAAACGGAGAACTACTTTATTTCAAACTTGTAGTTACTTCTTTGACCTATGAATATGTGAATGAAGATTTCCAACGTTCTCCTTATAGCTATGGTCATTTAGGTTTTGGTGGTGGAGGAAAGCCGGAGTTCCCGGAGAAAAACCACCGACCGACGGCCAGTACCTGGCGACTTCCCCATGTAGGGTTGAACCCGCTAACCAGTTGTGGAGGGCTAGTAGTAGGAGAATGCAGATACTTTAACCACTTGGCCATCGCGGCAATAGTTGATCAGGATAGATGAAAAAATGCTACGATGTTACAATACAAATCATATAGAATAAAGACGCAAAAATGAGATCCAAGACACATCCTCTACCGAACAACAAATACACGGAAAAATCCATGAGAAGTTGGACAAGACCCCGGATGTGATCTCTAGATTAATGTGGTGAACCCTGAAACATGTAAATAAGACGTGGGAAGCTTGTAACGAACTCCTCCCATCACAGAGACTATTTCTGTACGACCCTGAGAGAATAGACAGATCATTCGTCAGTGTCACGTACAAATCTAGACAATACTAAAGACTTCTCCTTAGCCAATTACTGTCGTTGGTTATGTGTTCTCCGCTTATACGTATTCCGTCTTTGCGTATTGCAGAGTTATCCTCTCTTGTGAGCAGGTATTGATTGTTACGTCATTGTTTTGTTTGAGAAAATTACGTCGTTTTCTTAAAAATTGATGCCGTTACTCTCACAAACAAATGACGTAACAATCAATACCTACTCACAAGAGAAGATAACTCTGCAATACGCAAAGACGGAATATGTCATCTTCCGTTTAAATTATAATTTGCTACTATAGGTAGTGTGAATTTAGCAGACCTCGCTGGTAGGGGTTCCCCAACCCTTGGAAACCTAAACTTCACTACAATGTAGATATCACAGGGATATACCAAGGTATATGCATGTGTATATGTTTCTAGTCTTTATTTAATGCCTGAGAATGTTTATGTAATACAAGTTGTTTGAGTCTAGTACAGTTGTCCTGTTAGGGAAAGTCCCTATGTCTATTGTCTGTGTTCTGTCCGATGAGTGTTCGTTACTCTTCGTAACTTGACATGTATGTCCATATTTGGTGTGTTACCTGTCCGGTAGTGTCGGTGTTTGTCCATATTTGGTGTTGTATTGAGTACGTGTTCAGGTGTGACAGGTAAGAAAGTCGTGCGTTGAGAGAGTGAGTTTGGAATAAAACCAACTATACAATCGCGGAATCGCGCAGAGACAGCCATAGCTGAATATAGTCTGGACGTCCTCCGGAGTCCGGACGTGGATCATATAACTCTATATTGACACTGACATGACTTGATAGTTGATGAAGATAATTATCCATGTATATATTCAAAGTTACTGTAATGTTGAATATGTATTTCGGGAAAATAACTTAGTCAATTGTAGCTTGTACTTTTACTAAGGCAGTACACTTATATACGTGTACTCGGTGATGTTTCTTCTCGGGGTAATAAAACAGCACAAATGATTGAACGACCTCAGTATACAATTGTTTCATGGCTATTTGGGGAACAATTAGATCAAGGGGAGGTGGTGTTTACAACTAGTTATTTCGGATGGTATGTACAAGTCTATAAGTTCGTGGATTTTTTGTTTAAGTTTATTCCATAAGTCCTCAGTGGAGGTACTGTTCATGTCTAGCACTGTAGCTACGTATTCCCTAAGTTCACTCTTGATCTGATCCCAGTTGGCTTTGGAATAGATGTGAATCTTTCTTGGGTTTTTTTCTTATTTATCCTCGCGCTCGAGTTAATTTCGACGTATGGTATGTCGTGATCACTCAAACCCGGAACAACTTTACACATATTCACAAGAGAACTGTTGTTTACCAGACACAGGTCTAGTATGTTGCTTGTGGTGTCGGTTATTCTGGTGGGGTCGGTGACCACTTGGTCTAGACTGTGTTCGTTCACTATGGATAGTAGGTTGGCACTATCAGCAGGATGTCTACCACCTGTGAAGTTCTTGGTTGACCAGTCAATGTTTGGTAGGTTAAAATCACCACCCACAATAATGTTCTTTGGTCTACCTTGCTCTAGGACATCTAGAGTCCTGGCTAGCTCTCCAAGGGGTATCTCTCCTAAGTCATCAGGTGGTCTATAGAATGAGGCAACGTACAAGTCTTTTGTTCCTGCTAGTGTTATGTGTACCCATAGCTGTTCTGCATGCTTGGATGCTACTAGTTCAAGTGGACTGGAGCCGAGGAGTTTGTCACTGATGGCTATGAAAGCTCCCCCTCCGCTGCGGTTGGGTCTGTCTTTCCTGGTGACTTCGTACGTGGGTGGGAATATTTCGCTGGATGATATGTGCGGTTTTAGCCATGATTCAGTTCCTATCACTATGTCGGGCTTAACGGCATCAAGGAATTGTAGAAATTCAGCTTTTTTGTTGACAATTGACTGGAAGTTTATGATTGAAATACGTATTGTGGTGCTCCGGGGTTTGGGTTTATAGGTGTTACTTTTGACCGGTGACGAGGTCGCATGGGGAGTACCTGGACTTCCTGGGTTTGAGAGAACACTAAAATTGTTTGAGATGTTGAAAGATGATGTGTCAAATAGCGAATGTTGAGAAATTGGGCATGCCACATTGAATACACATCCATGATATATCACTCATTCCGTCGTATATTATTGAGTTCATACCCTGACAGTCAATATGGTACCAAGTATCACAGCTATCACATTGTATCCCTTTGTGGACAGATTTTACACTCTTCTGGCACGTACCACACGGGTATTTTATAGGACCTGGATTTAGTTCACAGTCCGATGACAGGACTAGAAGTATTTGACATAGATATAGGCATGTGTTTTTGCCAGGTTTAATTTGTTGACGTTTGTTTCCAATACATACCAGTTGTTTGAGTATGGAGCCGGACTGGTCTTGATACACATCTAATTTACCTGCTAAATGTTCGTCAGTCTCGTTGTGTATGTGACGGTCGTATTAAAAAGTGCTATCAATAGATGCATAATCAACTGGATTAAGAAGGCAAAAAAACAACAGCAAGGATTCCAGAAAAGGCATGATCTGCACAACAGCTCCTGGTTATCTCCATAAAAACGCTCATATCGGACTGGGCGGTGTACAGTATTTGACGTTGTAAGCAATAGATTGTTTCACAAAATATGTAGATTGTTCCTAAGACTTGGAACTCAGAAATTATTATCCACATATAATAAGTTTCTCTTTGTTTTTATACCAAATACTCAAATCTGACTGATCAAAAAACTCATTTCATTGTTCTATGAAAGAAAGAAAAATAAGGAGCGCCCACCGGAACTACTTTCGCAATGTCGGCAACATCGCTGATTCATACAGTTTGCTTTTCATATCCCGATGAAAATAAAACAAAATCAATCTCAATGTTTAAATGAAAAAGTGGACAAAAGAATGAAAACGACCCTGAATAACTATCAGCTAATGCTTTTTCTTCTGGACCTGTATTCAGTCATATTAAAAAGTGCTATCAATAGATGCATAATCAACTGGATTAAGAACGCAAAAAACACAACAGCAAGGATTCCAGAAAAGGCATGATCTGCACAACAGCTCCTGGTTATCTCCATAAAATCGTCCATAACCATTTCTACAACGTTAAACGTGTATGTGGCAGCTCCTGACACTTACAAGGCGTTTGATGCTGGGGCTGTGTAGCGTTTGATGCTGGGGCTGTGTAGCGTTTGATGCTGGGGCTGTGTAGCGGTGTCTTCAAAATTATGAATCATATAAGTGTCTCCTGATTTTATTCAGAAAAATATACCATTCTTAGCAAAACAAATGACAGATGGGGATATTTTATAGTTTCTGCATCTCCTTCATATGAATGACTGACTTGTATTTTGGAAATCCTCCAGGTCCGCTGTGCATATTTTGTCTGTTAAGTGTGACAACCCATGTCTCGTGGATATTTTGCCCAAGTTTTATCGATTTTTAGTTCGGATCACAGTTTTATTAATACTTCGGTATTCCCTAGGTTTTTCGTTTGTTGCACAGAGTGAGTGTCGCCGTTGGCGGACATTTATGTTCCGATGATCACCATGTTCGCACCTTACTGTGTTAGCTACCTCTATCTGCATAACGTACTTGACAAGATGATTCTACTAAAACTGTTTCTGACGATATTTGGAAACTAGCTTTGAGGCTTCATCATCATTGAGGATCCGGTACAAATTCGTTTTTTAGGCTTTTTGAACTTCTTATTCACGACAGTAACCCGGGCTTTCGTTAAGATGCAATTCGCCAACAATGAGATAGATGCCATGCACATCAAGTATATCATACATTAAAAATTTGCCAAAGCTAACGTTACAACGTACTTCAGATGAAAACGTTTCCCTATCATTTCTTATAGTTATTACCCCCGATATCTAGGGGTCATGCTCACTTATGCTCTCTGCACCCCTGGAATATGTCATAGCAAAATTGAAGGCACAAAGATAGCTGTTTGATTGGTCTAAGGTAGAAAGAAAACTTACCAATTACTAGGCTGATAATGATAATGTCTTTTGAAGATTACAGAGGAGCGAGGCCAAACTTCAAAACCAATAAGTTTCACCGTTATACGACCGCGAGATTCTTTTGATGTACATCAAAGGATCAAACTATTCTCGCACCTCAGACAGAGATATCCTACGTCATACCCCATGCTAGATTTTTCTATCTCGTCTGATCCTTCTTGTAACTTTACGTGACATTTCGCGGAATTTTTACACTGCGATGTATTAATCCGCGCGTTAACTGCTTGAAATTGACAAGTTGTATTATAAATGTTCTGTTTTGTCGTTATATGTATAGTTTTAATGTTGTTAGATAGTTGAAGTTGTAGATAAAATTTACTTTACACTGTGAAATATGTTGTCATCTATGTAAGGACAGACTACATTTTTACCCGGAAGCGTTGAATGTGGCTTAAGTAGTGAAGAGGTCATTATTATTTAAGGCCCAAGGCGGGATACTTGTTTTTTTAGCAAAATTTTATAGTTTTTTCGAACTGAAAGGTGCGAGAAAAAAAATAATTACCTGTAACTTACTCGGGCTAAGATTCTGTAACATCCCAACCTCGGCTTACGCCTCGGTTGGGATTTTGTTACAGAATCTTAACCATCGACTGAGATGACCCGATCTCGCTTAATTACAGGTAACAGATTTTATTAATCTTAACTAGAACCTTTGTTGAGACTAAGTTATATGATAGTAGTTGTATTCCTTACTTAGGATGACAATGTGAGAATAGTTGAGTTCCCAGTTGGCAATGTCTTTGTTGAGTTCGGTGGCAAGATTTTCTCGCTGTCTGGGGACATTCTTGTAGGAAGGATCTGTACCTCTACTGTTGGTTTTTGTTTCATAAATAAATGTTTTGATAAGCTTATCGGGACCAAGTCCTTAAATTTCACTTTAAGATGTACGATGTGCTACCTTTAAATATACCAATACATTTATTGAGCACGTCGAATTTAAAATCATGGACACTACAGAATCTCCGACTTCAGCTATTTTCCTGGATCATTACTCACAACATGACCTACATGGCCACTTTCCTCAAGGCCTTTTTTATGGTATTTGACGGATGTCGTAATTGACGCGAAAGACGCTCGCCCTTCCGGTTGGAATAGGGATTAGTTTGAGATCGTATATATGCATTGAGATTTGGTTTTAGACCCTCTTTATGTAATTGTGACTCGTTTGAGATTTGGTAATCGTGAAGTTTTCTGTTATTATGATAAGTTTTAATCTGGGTGTAATTGTGATTACTTTGATATGGTATATAAGTATGTATCATGATATTGTGACAAGATGTGATTATGTAGTGAAAATACTTTGCCAGAATCGTACGTGGGCGTTAGTAGTATTTGTATCAATTTAGTAATTATTCTATTATTAGCGTGACTGACAGTTGTATGTATGAATAGAGTGAATGTTTATGTCATTATTAAGCGTTAACTTCGGTAGTTATATATACCTAAGTCATTTTCCGTATTATTCATAATCTTGGTAATACTTCTGTCGTCTGTTCGAGCATGTTTGTGTGGCGGAAGTTTGCAGCGGAAGTGACGTATATGCAAGTCGGTCGGCAGAAACGAAAGTAAGTATTTTTGGGAAGAAGTCGTAGCGAGAATGTAAGTCGATATTGTGCGTGCATGTGAGTAGGAGTTAATTTATTTATGAGAGAGAATTGTGTATAATACTTATTTAAACATATCTAAACTAGTAAACATTTTCCAGCAAGAATCCAGCGAGGGGGGAATATGTTCACGCGATCTCTATGGTAACATTCCAGCAAGACTCCAGGAAGCGTTTTTGGGTTTAGTCTGTACTTGGCAGCTTAGGTGGGTGAGTGTTGTGCTTGTCTCTACGTGTTTCTTCCGCTATGGAATAACGAGGCCACTTCCTCAATTCCAGATGCGGCTGTCTCGTCTTGTTGATTGGGTTACTTTAATATTGGGGATTTTTGTAGGGTTTTAATAACTTAGAAGTTAGACATCTTCGGGACAGTATCTACGAGAGGGATGTCATTTTGAACTGGATTTGGGAACAGTTATATTTTATTTGGAAGTTCATTGTTAAAGTTTATTCATTAATAATTCATTAGTAGTTTTTCATCCATATATAATTAGTTATTGGGGAAGTTTTATTAGGCTGGAGTAATAGGAGTATTATTATAAATATTATGAATAGAAGGAATAGTTTTGTAAATTCCTTCTTGTTAAGCTCTCATTGTTTACATCCAGAATTTTCATTGTATATATCATCTAATAATGTTTACAGCATGATTGTGAGAAAGGATAGAGAGTTAGTGATAGTGAGAGGGATAAGGAAGGCTGAGTGATTGGAAATGAGAGATTGTTATTGTTAATATTTAAAACCTTTATTATTGACAATTAAATTATTGACCTTGAACTCACTCTTTGGTTTTTGATGAATAGGATCATTATCCAGGGAATAATGAGTCACCTTAGAGAGTAAAACAATATTTAACTCTACCACTGGTCTAAGGTCATAGCAAAGGTCTAAGGGCAGACAACTCAAAGGAGTTTAGTCCTGTTTACCAGTATCCAACTAGTCAATTGGAACTGAGTAATTCAACGGAAGTCAGTTTGTATTGACAACCTTTTATTGATGTTGGAACCAGTATCTGGAAACGAAAGCAGCTTATGAAGAAGATATTGAAGACAATTTTAATATATTTGACATTACTTGGGTCTTTCGAGGTTGATATGTCTTTAGTCCTTTATGGACTTGGTATTAATCAGATTAATACCCAACTCTTATGTAGCAGCCAGCCACGCTACCATATTTGTGGTTGGGTCGAACCACTTGGCTGTAACAATATCGTCAATAGCGGCCGCGGTGGCCAAGTGGTTAGGATGTCTGACATTCTGCCACCATTAGTCCTCAACCACTGGGTCGTGGGTTCGAGACCTGCGTGTGACAGTCGCCAGGTGCTGGCCGTAGGTCGGTGTTTTTCCCTGGGAACTCCGACTTTCCTCCACCACCAAAACCTAGCACGTCCTCAAATGAGCATACCTGTAATAGGACGTAAAACACAAACAAACCAAACCTGGCACGTCCTCAAATGAGCATACCTGTAATAGGACGTCAAACACAAACAAACCAAACCACAATTGCAACTGAAATGCTTCCTGCTCAAACTACGGTTCATGTCTGAATGTCTATTGACACTAGACTTTCGAGTAGTTTCGTTGTATTGCTATGCCAATATTTGTCTTTAGAAGTTCGGTCACCTAAACTTACGTTACCTATTGTTGTCTCTTTCACGAGGTGTTCTGTGTCAATAAACCCTACATGTATATCGTACGGAAGGGTTAATTACAAATACAATCAATTTCCGCGGAACACACAAGACAGAAATTGTTCGCTAACGCGTGATACCAAGACATGACCGTTTTGTTGTCTTCCTCTTTTTCTTCCTTTATGTTGCTTTTCTCTGAAGATTTCAAGCTTGAAACTTTTGTTGCCAAAGACATTTTTAGAAGTGATTACTTTATCATTATACTTTTTACACGTATTTACCGTTCAAGCTATATCGATAAACAGTGGAACAGCCATTTTTGTAGGGATACTGTGATAATTTCTTTGCTTACCAGTTTTGTCAGGCGACCCACGCCCACCTTAAACCATGCGGGAATTCCTGTTATAATTTATATTTGATGTCACACAATGATCGGTCCCCGATTACAGTATGACGGAAAGACCCGAACAGCAGCCGATTGGAAAACATTCAACATGTGTGGTTGCGTGACCCTTTACAATCTGCAGCGAGAAACGCGTTTCTTAGACTCGCGTTGCTAAATAATTTACAAGGTTGGACCACCACCAAGATCTTCCACCCATCAAATTTAATTACCGATATCTGCCAAAACACATTTTAAAAAGTTCAAGGAATTGAACGACAGAAAACATGTTTTCTAGAGACTAAGGTGTTCTAAATAATTTTCTGATATATCAATGCGCAAAAGATATACCGATATTACGAAGACCAGAGAATAAGGAAACGATATGCTTGTTAAATGTTTTTCCTGCGTGTAGAAAGTGTTTGGAGGTTAAAATTAAGAGACAGAAAATATATCAAAATACACCATCCTGATTCATATATATCACAATAAGTTTAATGAAATACAATACCGAGACATCAAAAAGCATGTCTTAAATGGAAAGAAAACATAGTATTTTCGGCAATATATACCTAGCTGTTATTGATACTTAGCGTGCTCCTCATTAACTTAATATACGTATTCGGTTTACAGGAAAGGAGTCGTTCGTATTCGTTGGAATTTATACTCCAGCGTCAATACACAAGGGCATTACATACCCCAGCTTCAATACACAAGGGCATCACATACCCCAGCTTCAATACACAAGGGCATCACATACCCCAGGGCATCATATACCCCAGCTTCAATACACAGAGGCATCACATACCCCATCTTCACTACACAAGGGCATCACATACCCCATCTTCAATACACAAGGGCATCACATACCCAAGCTTCAATACACAAGGGCATCAGATACCCCAGCTTCAATATATAAGGGCATCACATACCCCAGCTTCAATACACAAGAGCATCACATACCCCATCTTCAATACACAGAGGCATCACATACCCCATCTTCAATACACAAGGGCATCACACAACCCAGCTTCAATACACAAGGACATCACACAACCCAGCTTCAGTACACAAGGGCATCACATACCCCAGGGCATCATATACCCCAGCTTCAATACACAGAGGCATCACATACCCCAGCTTCAATACACAGATGCATCACATCCCCCAGCTTCAATACACAAGGGCATCACATACCCCAGCTTCAATATACAAGGGAATCACATACCCCAGCTTCAATACACAAGGGCATCCCATCTTCAATACACAGAGGCATCACATACCCCAGCTTTAATACACAAGGGCATCACATACCCCAGCTTCAATATATAAGGGCATCACATACCCAGCTTCAATACACAAGAGCATCACATACCCCATCTTCAATACACAAGGGCATCACATACCCAAGCTTCAATACACAAGGGCATCACATACCCCAGCTTCCATACACAAGGGCATCACATACCCCAGCTTCAATTCACAAGGGCATCACACAACCCAGCTTCAATACACAGGGGCATCACACACCCCAGCTTCAATACACAAGGACATCACACAACCCAGCTTCAGTACACAAGGGCATCACATACCCAAGGGCATCATATCCCCCAGCTTCAATACACAGAGGCATCACATACCCCAGCTTCAATACACAGATGTATCACATACCCCAGCTTCAATACACAGAGGCATCCCAAACCCCAGATTCAATACACAGAGGCATCACATACACCAGCTTCAATACACAAGGGCATCACATACCCCATCTTCAATACACAAGGGCATCACATACCCAAGCTTCACTACACAAGGGCATCAGATACCCCAGCTTCAATATATAAGGGCATCACATACCCCAGCTTCAATACACAAGGACATCACATACCCCAGCTTCAATACACAATGTCATCATATCATCACACAACCCAGCTTCAGTACACAAGGGCATCACATACCCCAGGGCATCATATACCCCAGCTTCAATACACAGATGCATCTCATACCCCAGCTTCAATACACAAGGGCATCACAATCCCCAGCTTCAATACACAAGGGCATCACACAACCCAGCTTCAATACACAAGGACATCACACAACCCAGCTTCAGTACACAAGGGCATCACATACCCCAGGGCATCATATACCCCAGCTTCAATACACAAAGGCATCACATACACCAGCTTCAATACACAGATGCATCACATACCCCAGCTTCAATACACAGAGGCATCCCAAACCCCAGCTTCAATACACAGAGGCATCACACACCCCAGCTTCAATACACAAGGGCATCACATACCCCAGCTGCAATACACAAAGGCATCACACAACCCAGCTTCAATACACAAGGACATCACATCCCCCAGCTTCAATACACAAAGGCATCACACAACCCAGCTTCAATACACAGGGGAATCACACACCCCAGCTTAAATACACAAGGGCATCACATACCCCAGCGTCAATACACAAGGACATCACATACCCCAGCGTCAATACACAAGGACATCACATACCCCAGCTTCAATACAAAAGGACATCACATACCCCAGCTTCAATACAGAAGTGCATCACATACCCCAGCTTCAATATACAAGGGCATCACATACACCAGCTTCAATACACAGAGGCATCACACACCCCGGCTTCAATACACAAGGGCATCACATACCCCATCTTCAATACACAAGGGCATCACACAACCCAGCTTCAATACACAAGGGCATCACACAACCCAGCTTCAATACACAAGGACATCACACAACCCAGCTTCAGTACACAAGGGCATCACATACCCCAGCTGCAATACACAAAGGCATCACACAACCCAGCTTCAATACACAAGGACATCATATACCTCTGCGTCAATACACAAGGTCACCATATACCCCAGCTTCAATACACAAAGGCATCACACAACCCAGCTTCAATACACAAGGGCATCACATTCCCCATCTTCAATACACAGAGGCATTACATACCCCAGCTTCAATATACAAGGGAATCACATACCCCACCTTCAATACACAAGGGCATCACATGCCCCAGCTTCAATACACAAGGGCATAACATACCCCAGCTTCAATACACAATGTCATCATATACCCCAGCGTCAATACACAAGGGCATCACATTCCCCAGCTTCAATACACAATGGCATCACATACCCCAGCTGCAATACACAAAGGCATCACACAACCCAGCTTCAATACACAAGGACATCACACAACCCAGCTTCCGTACACAAGGGCATCACATACCCCAGCTTAATACACAAGGGCATCACATACCCCAGCTTAATACACAAGGGCATCACATACCCCAGCTTCAATACACAAAGGCATCACACAACCTAGCTTCAATACACAAGGGCATCACACAACCCAGCTTCAATACACAAGGGCATCACATACCCCAGCTTCAATACACACGAGCATCACAACCCCCAGCTTCAATACACAAGGGCATCACATACCTCTGCGTCAATACACAGATACCCCAGCTTCAATATACAAGGGAATCACATACCCCAGC
The DNA here is from genome assembly GCF_002113885.1 of Mizuhopecten yessoensis. NCBI lineage: Eukaryota > Metazoa > Mollusca > Bivalvia > Pectinida > Pectinidae > Mizuhopecten > Mizuhopecten yessoensis. The sequence goes on along the minus strand of NW_018405378.1, from coordinate 232,078 downwards.
TTCAATACACACGAGCATCACAACCCCCAGCTTCAATACACAAGGGCATCACATACCCCATCTTCAATACACAAGGACATCACATACACCAGCGTCAATACACAAGGACATCATATACCTCTGCGTCAATACACACGGTCACCATATACCCCAGCTTCAATACACAAGGGCATCACATACCTCTGCGTCAATACACAAGGTCACCACATACCCCAGCTTCAATACACAAGGACATCACATACCCCAGCTTCAATACACAATGTCATCATATACCCCAGCGTCAATACACAAGGGCATCACATACCCCAGCTTCAATACACAAGGTCATCATATACCCCAGCTTCAATACACAAGGGCATCATATACATCTGCGTCAATACTCAAAGGCATCATATTCCGTCTTTGCGTATTGCATAGTTATTTGCTCTTGTGAGCATGTATTGATTGTTACGTCATTTGTTTGTGAGAGTAACGGCATCAATTTTTGAGAAAACAACGTAATTTTCTCACACAAACCAATGACGTAACAATCGATACCTGCTCACAAGAGAAGATAACTCTGCAATACGCAAAGACGGAATATCGCAACGTCAAAACACAAGGGAATTTTACACCACAGCGTCAATATCCAAGGGCATGGTACACCCCAGCATTATAACAGGAAGAAACAAATATAGGAGACATATTGTAACGAAAAAACAACAACAACATGAACCAAATCACCAACATCTACGAGAAACCAAGAAAACACAATTAGACAAGGAAAGACATGATTATATAAACACAGCGTGTGGTACATTAAATCTCTCTTACACTTTTACCATATGTTCATCAATCAGCTAAACCTGTTACCACACTTAATAGCGATATTTACTTTAACTGTTGTTGAACAACTGAAAGATAAATTTCAGACTGAGCTGGATATGTGTGTGTATCTTTTCGTCCTGTTATACGCTGACGATACAATTATTCTTTCTGATTCTGCTGAAGGTTTGCAAAATGCTCCTAACATTTTTCAGAAATACTGTGATATATGGAAATTAGAAGTTAATGTGAAGAAAACAAAAATACTTGTATTCTGTAAACGCAAATCTAATAATAACCATGTAGAAGAAGTGGACAAGTTTAGCTATCTGGGTGTGACATTTAAGGACTTTCCACCCTTCGTAATACACATGTTTTTCTTGTCGTATTTTCGTGTCGTCATTTCCGTATTGCGTATCGGGCATTTCCGAAAAAAAGTGTGAAAGTGTTGAATTTGACAAAAATTCAATTTTTCGGTATTTTTTACAAAAAAATCCCCAGTTTATCGGAATGCTTAGATTTTGATAAAATCATCTCTACATAGTGACATAACCGTTATGTGAAAATTTCATTGAATTCTGCGGGCTAATTGCGAAAGTGTGGAGTCTCCTTAATTACAATGGTAGTTTTTTGAAATGTAAATGAAAGCTTTGTGAGCAAGCCCAAAAATCCATTTTTTTCTGTGTGTCGTAATATAAAAAATCAACATCTTCCAATAGACTTGCAACTTAAATTATTTCATACCCTAGTTAGTCCTATATTGTTATATGGATCTGAAATATGGGGTTACGAAAATATCAAAATAGTAGAGCAAACTCATTTGAAATTTTGCGGACGAATTTTGGGCCTGAGAACTTCGACTCCAAACTTTATGATTTATGGTGAATTAGGTCAATATCCTCTTGAGATAGCTGTTAAGTTGAGAATGATGACTTTTTATAACTCACTCTTAACGAATACCTCTAAACTTCGTTGCCATATGTATAGGTTAATGTTCAAACTTCAAGACAATAATTTGTGTAAGTTTAAATGGTTAGAATATATAAAAATGTGTTTTGGTGAAGTCGGACAAAGTTCTATTTTTATAAAACAGGAACCTATCAGTAAATATTATATTAAAAACACTGTCAAACTAATTTTTATTGATCAATTTTTGCGAAGATGGCATGCAAACATTCAAAATTCATCATGAGGTGAACTCTATGATAATTTTAAGAAGAAACACGTACTTGAGCCTTATTTGACTCGCCTTTCTGAAAAAAACCAGATCAATATTATGCAAATTTAGGTGTTCTAATATGAAATTTCCAATTTGAAACGGGTAGGTGGCATAATATCCAAAAAACAAGACCGAAAATGCACTCTATGTAAAAATGAGATACGCGACGAATTTCATTATTTATTCAAATGTACAAATTTAATAATTGTGGAGCTTAAGGAAAAATATATTCCTCTATATTATAGAAAAAATCCGTCTCAAATTAAAATGAGTGGTCTGTTGTCATTTTGTAACACGACAGTATTAAATGGAATTTGTCTTTTGTTGGAAAAAATTAACAAACTGCTGTAGTATGTATCATGATTACTGTTTTGTGAACTTGCCATCCATTTTGTCATCACATGTGTATTATTATACTCTGATACCTCATGTTGTACATTTTAATGTATCTGAGGAAAAACAATAAACTTGATCCGTAGTTGACTATACTACTGACATAAGAAACTATGGAATTAGGGTTCTCCACAGAAAAAATTATTTGAATCCACATAAGTCGAGTAAGTTGTTTCGGAGGCGAAGTTTATTTCTTAAAAAAAAGCAAAAAAAAAGCAAAAAAAAAAATACAAACTTGTTCTTGTTTGCGGACGTAACCATACAATTACTATCTAAAACCGGTAACAGTATATATACATAGTGTACAAAACAAAACAACCCATGTCAGAAACGCTACCTCTCGCGGCCAAAACCATACAATTCTTGTCATTTACATGTTTCGTAAGCGGCCAAAACCATACAATTCTTGTCATTTACATGTTTCGTTAGCGGACAAAACCGTTCTATCATTTCAGCCATATGTAGCCTTTGACCTTTGTTGGGTCGACTAGGAGATAGACACGTAAACGCTCGTGCAAGGCATGTTTCCATATTTGATTTATACGTGCCGCACGAACACATTTTGCTAAGTTAAAAGAAAGAAGAAATTGCATTAGTCAGAGGGAATTCTTCCACTGAATTCTACTTCCAGTTATCAACAAAGCTACAATCGATTATATATAGGACTCCGTATGTGCCTTTACAGGTTTTCCATTTGTTTATTGCTGATGTTCAACTTCCAAATTGATTGTTTGTTTGGAAAAATGTGTTTCAGAACCCAACCGACGTGTTTATGCACAGGGACATGAGAAATGATACATGAAACCTTTTTAGTGCGGTTTAAATTTCAATCGACGAATTTTGGTTTAAGTTTAAAACCCGAAAAAAAGGGTCGCCACAAAATATATATTTAGGGTTGAGATCACACCCTTTTACTCTTTTCACACGATTTAAGTACTTTATGGAATAACCATGATTATTTAGGGTTTACGGTATATACAAAAGCACCTAAAAATCTGTGTGCACTTCACATAAAGCCGAAAAAGTGCACCCAGTTTTTGTGTGTATATAACGTATTCCCTCGAAAAAAATCATCATGGTTATCCATTAAAATTTAATTTTAAAAAATCAGGAAACATTTCTTAATTAATATTTAACTAATATTTATTCATTTCTAATAAAAAATAATATAATTTTGCACAAAACACAACATTACGAAGTAATTTCATCGCCAAGCAACTTTAACCAATTAGAATTACAAATACCGCGCCAAACATTGCGGTACATGACGTCATCACTTTTTGTGTTGTCTGGGTTTTTTTTTATACAAACCCGCATACCGCCATTAGTTTACTCAGAACGGATTTTCCCCAACGTTAATTAATGCACCCGATGTAACGCCAAACCCGCATACCGCCATATATCACGTGGAATTTTATTTTCACGACTTTGATTGTATTTGGGATAGTTTGAATAAAAAAATAATATTAAAGGAATGTTTATAATTATTTATTCATTTTCAGCCAAGATGCCTCAGAATCCACACATTGGACGCTGGGAGCAAAAATATCAATCTCGTGGAAAAAATTGACTGTTTTGAAAATTCAATTAGCGCCATTTCATGATCTTTCAAGTTTTTAAATTGATGACATATTGGCTCTAATTTATAATTTATAATCAATCTTGATGTTTTTCAAACAGCTTGTGCACCATAAGAGTCTTGAGAAGGGTGATCTTGTATAGTATATGTAGCAATGTTAATATCAATATGAATCTAATCTAAGTTTTTAAAAAAATAATCAGATAAACTTTTTAGCTTTTTATTTTCATCAGAAAGAAATAATTCCGTCATGCTTTGAGTTTTCGAAATCATAAGTTATTGCAAAAGTTCAATTACCGCAATCTGCCTTCGGGACAAAATCAAAGTATTGATCGGGTAGTAAAGCTGGAACGTTGTTGTATACACCAGAACAGATAATGCCCGGGGGTCCGAGCTTCGTTCAGAATCAGCGTATTCTATACAAGAAGATCTCACTTATCCTGAAGTACTTGATCGCAATCGATTTGGCGCCATTAGAGAAATAACGAATGTTGCATGGTACATTTTATCAGAATAACGAAATTGCGAACTTACAAACCATGAAAAACTACGGACAGTCAAATGTCTTGTATGTTTCTATATATATATGTATGGGTCAAAGAAGTAATATAGACGGTAAAATCCCATATAACACTGGATCCTAATGGAGGTATGTCCGTAGGATACGAATTACTTAAAATATTATATGGGGCAAAGAAGTAATTCCAACAGTGTGGACAAGTTTAGGTTGTCAAATTTTCGGAGCGATCCGCTCCTTTTTGAAGACACAGTGAAACAGAACAGTTCAAGTTCAAGTTCTTTATTACTTTAAGTCGGTTGACTTATCAGTCATAACATATATACAAAACAATACAGAGACAACATACAATATGATACACACACACACACACACACATACACAATTCAACTTGTATTCCTTAAGTTTGACAACTTATTGGATAACTATGCTTTACAATAAATTACAAATGATATATACATATATGTATTGTGCAATCAACACTCATTATCACTCCCACATCATTATTGTGCATTCAACAATCATTAACGCTCTCACATCATCATCATCGTCATCATCATCATCATCATCAACATGTACATATACATCAAATTACAAGAAGATAGAATTGATATACTATAATTGAAAATATAGCTATTATATATATAAACCGAGGGGACTATTGGTTTTATATAATAGCTATATTTTCAATTATAGTATATCAATTCTATCTTCTTGTAATATGATGTATATGTACATGTAACTGTTCTGTTTCACTGTGTCTTGAAAAAGGAGCGGATCGCTCCGAAAATTTGACAACCTAAACTTGTCCACACTGTTGGAATTACTTCTTTGCCCCATATAATATTTTAAGTAATTCGTATCCTACGGACATTCGTGAATTTCCGTCATAATTTGAATTGGATGTCACCTCATTATTGATCCCCGATTACTCAGACAGTTAAACGGAAAGACCCGAACAGTTTCTTGCTGGAAAACGTTCAAGTGTAATGGTTCTGGCTGTTATTGGGTTTGTTTGAAGGTTTATCTGAGGACTGCACAAAGGAAAATGTAAATACAAAATTATGCTATGTCACCATAGTCGGTATGGCACAACAGATTAACATTTTCAATCTACGAAAACTGTTCCATCATTAAATGTGGGAACAGCAGGCTTTTCCGAGTCCCCAGTGATATGACACGGAAGAAACCGCTGATACCTACAGAAACCCGTACATAGGTCACTTTACACAGACAAGTTTCCGGATCTAGCGACTTGAATTTATATACGATAAAAATAAGACTTATCATTCTGACTTTATGTCAGAGTCTATATGATCCACAGCATGCCAGTTAGCTAAGTAAGCTTAGCCGTGCTTAAATAGACTATGAACACGATGTAGTACTAAATTGATAACCAAATATATCGTTTGACAAATCATTTAGTAAATATCATATTTATGTTTTTAAATCGAGTGACAATATTTAAGGCACCCCTTGAGGTTTTTGGAAACATAATTGACCTGCTGGGTCCGGCTATGTCGTCTTTGAGGCGATTTATATCGAACACTTTACATCTTCGTTGCTATTTCTTTGTTTCTACTTCTCAAGGGATTTGTAAATACCACGATTGATCCGAAACATCGGCCACAGTTCTTGTGATCCCTTCGTTAACTCAATTGGAACCATTTCCTCCCGTTGTCATTGTCCTGTAATAACGCGACTGTATCGGACGCTAAACTAACGTATCTTAGTGGTGATGTTTTAGCATGATGTCCTTTGAATGGCCCCAATCATCTGCGGCCATGATCACTATGTGACCTTAACGGTTACAAATATACTAATCCGCACACGTCATTAAATATTAATATATGTCATTTACTAGTAAATGACCCCCTATGTGTTTGTAACATTAACGAGTCTAAATCGGATCGCGTGCCAATAAAACATGTTTATAAAATTACTGCAAACTACCATAAATGAGAGCTGTTTTTTCTCGCGTGAAAGTTCACTCACTTAAGCTAAGAATTGACAAGAAGGCAGGTACGTCGTATTTTTATTATAAATACCCCCAACTGATTATTCATACATAAGTATAAGCATTTTTTATCATCCTCTCCCCATATTGTTTTGTATTAAATATTACTAAACAGTCAACATTTCTTAAAGTGAATTTCATGTCGAATTCGAATCAATTTCCGGTCCGGTCAAATTGACATCAAGAAAAGTTTGCCCCTGTAATAAGAAAGTACGAACAGTTTCATTTATAAGGCAATCTTAATTACTTCCTGATAAGCTTCTCAATCTCCCCGCAGTGGAACTTAGGCGTATAATTTACAAGGTATTGTGGTGCTGTCTTGGAGTGGATAAAAAGACAATGCCGCATATATATGGGAGGATTGGTCGAGTGGTTAACACTCCGGCCTTCCAAGAAAGGCCACCGGGGTTCGATCCCCGAAGTCGCCGTCCGCATGGAATATTAGAGAAAGTGTTTTTCACCTGCCCACACAACTCCAACAACCCAGGTGGAGTATAAAATGGCCTGGGGTGGGTGTTGCGGTATCTGTGCTGTAGCATTCAAGTGAGGTGGCACTATAAATGATACCGTCTGAAGCACGGTCCCACTACAAACAGAACACAGTACATCTCCAGCACACACACAGGCATACACACATAGGGAGATATTAGCCAGGTGGCATATGACTAGTAGTTAGCGCCTGATAAGGCAGCTCCTGCGAATTCCTCAATATTGAATTGAGTAATATATATATATGCTAATTGTATTGACTGTATACAATTGTATATCTATGTACTGTAAAGCGCTTTAGAGTGGCTTATGTTAGCTAGATAGGGCGCTATATCAAATGTTGTATATTATTATTATTTTATCATTTTTATACCTGGTGAATCTTACTATAGCGATACAGCCAGTCGCATGTTACGTTTTAGTTGTTTCAGCGATATAAACAGTTATGGGGGAAAATAAAAATGTGTCTGAAAATATGTTTAACGACGCTACCTTTGATATTTTCCCGATAAATACAAAAGTTTCGTGTATGTTTCATAATTTTTTAATTTCCTTTCTTTCATTTTGTGTCTTTTTTTTCTTTTTTTTTTCTTGAATTCGTCTTTACTGGTGTTTTTCTTGAAAAGTTTCATATTTCTTTAATAATGGAAATTATCAGCGTGACGCGTTTTATTTTGTATCTTGCATCAAGTAAAATATTACTAAAATAAGCAATATCCCTTTAAACAGTACTAAATAACGATCATTGAACTCAAGCACTGACTCACCCCTTCCGACCCACAGCAAACGATAAACAGTACCACTAGTACTAAAAATCATAACTATTGCATTTATATTTACATTGTAAAAACATTTCTCTGAGAAAACTAATCTGATAAAAAATATTCGAGTGTTTTCGAAAATGGAGATAAATCTAAAACTTTGACAAATAGCTACTTTAGCGATTACGAAATCGATTATTCGTTTGCTGGCGGACAGATAAGCTCATCCATGCCATAGCCACTTGGGCGTTTTTAGAACAAACATTGTCCAGTGTCAGGGTTGGGATTGGGTCGGCGATCTCTGAACCTCGGGGGAGTTAAATAATTCGTAGGTTCTGGCGCTTACCTCAAAACCCAACGTAACCATAAACGACGTTAATCTTACCACGTCAACAACTTAATAAAACACGTGACATGAGATAACGTATTAATCGAAGTAAATAATGTCTAGGTCGACCGATTCTGTGTAGGATAAACTGGCTTTCTGTAAATAATGTCTAGGTCGACCGATTCTGTGGAGGCTAAACTGGCTTTCTGTAAATAATGTCTAGGTCGACCGATTCTGTGTAGGATAAACTGGCTTTCTGTAAATAATGTCTAGGTCGACTGATTCTGTGTTGGATAAACAGACTTTCTGATTTTCTGATTACACGGTGTCAATTTCCTGTTGAAAATACAGTGAAATCAACAGAATCTAAATAATCGGTTTATACAGGTTTTCTGATAACACTGACACTGTCCAAGAAAAAATCAGTGTGAGTCCAACAGGAAGCTAAATATTTGGTTTACACCAGTTTTACGTCTTGAGTAGATACTGTCTTATCTGATTGAACGACGACAGTGTGTTTCTATCGGATCTACCACCTCACACGACAAAGTACTAGATTTCGGGGTTCCTCATGGGTCGATGTTAGTTAGTACCACAAAAATATTGCCTATATTCAAAACCGATCGAAGAGATTTGTCGTCGCCATAGCCTTCGCTATCATTGCTATGCTGATGACATACACATTTAATCAAATCAAATTGGTCATCAAACCACAGGACAGTTGGAATACAATATCAGAAAATCTGAAAGCTTGTCTAACATATATCGGTATCTGGATGAACGCCAACATGCTAAATCTTAATCAGGAAAAGACGAATCAGCAAACAATAGCTCTCCAGCTCAAGGTCGGTGCCAGAACTATTAAGACTGTCCCAGCTGTTAAAATCTAGGGGTATACTTTGATAGTTCACTGAACCTTGAGAAAGAAGTGAACGCTATTGTCAAATCCTGTTACCACCAGATCAGGAACATTGGCTGTATCCGGCAGTTTATAACTGCAGATGCATTCAAGAGGTGCATTTACTTGTTACCTGCTCTCTGTTATATCTTAAAGGTAACAACTATAATCGTCTGCAGAGGGTCCAGAACACTGAAACACGCCTGGTTACTCGTACTGGAAAGAGAGAGGACATCACACATGTGCTATGTTCATTGCACTGGTTACCTGCGCGATACAGGTCGCAGTACAAAATTTTGGTGTACACATACAAAGCACTAAATAGAACAGCTCCCCAGTACCTACAGTAGCTTGTTACCCTGTATCAGCCGTCACGATCAGTGCGGTCGGAGTCAGAATCATTGTTATGTGTCCCAAAATCTCGTACTGTGACCTATGGAAACCGGTGCTTTGGGAGGCTTTCGGCCACGTTGTGGAATAGCTTAACATCTGCTATTAGAAAGTCAAATACCAGAAGGACATTAAAACTCACCTCTTCACGTCTGCCTATTATGCTCTTTGCACATGTACATACCACCCTTTATTTATTCATTTATGTGTACATTGAGATGATTATCTTCTTGCTTAATGTATAATGATGATAGTAAGCCTTTTTTGTTTAACAATTATAACCATTACTATTATCCATATGCTGTAAAGCGCTTTAGAGTAATTTTACAAATTATATAGGGCGCTACATAAATGTTATATATTATTATTGTTATTTATACATACACACTAATCTGATTAAGTCCATACTTTGATAAAATTACGTGGTAATATGGACAGTGCGTTAGTAGCAAATATAACACTGTGAATAAACATTCGAAAATGATAGGACATCCATATATACGTTCATATAAAAAGGTTTAAGTTCGCATTTTGAAACACTTTTGGTAATAAGTATGATCAAAGGATGCTTTTTTATTTCATGCATTTGGTAAAAAAAAAAAAAATCAAAAGGGCCACAATTGGTAACTGCATTTTCAGGCTTAAATTTGTGATTTCTTTTTAAAAAATTCATGAATATAAAGTTTTATAGAATTTAAATGTTATTGTCAACTTCATCGTCAGCATATATGGCTCGACGCATCGGATCTCTACGTTAACGTTCTAGTACCACTTGACACAACCAATATTTATCTTTTCCTTCCCGATTATAACGCTGATTTATGACAGTATTGTGTTGAAATTTTGAAAACCCTTTTTATCGGATAAATCAATTCCCCAATACAACTGTGCCGCTGCCCGCCTATAGCCGTGGCACGGAAGGTTTAACCGGATCGGTCATGATCAACCGCCGATGCCGGGTGCATAACAATGGCGAGACAGCACGCTCTTCCTTCATTTATCCTTTTGTCAATATTTGAATTGCAAATGACATGTTTACTAATCACTTAAGGTCCTCTCTTCACACTTTTTTAAATACTAAAACATATGTCCAATATTTAAACGAACTTCCGTTAACACCTGATCCTAACCATCTTGGAATCCAACTTTATCAGCGAAACCGATCTGTATGCAATCTAACGTGTGCCGTTATTGCGTGGCGTTTTGTATATAGCAATTCCAACCAAGGGTAAAAAGGATTCGAATTTCAAGTAAAATGATCACAAAAAAGACACCCATATCCCCCAAGCTGATGACATTGACCCGATGTGGAGGTTTCTCTTTGCACTGGTATTGTAAAGTTTGAGATATGGTAATCTACTCCAGCGTCAAAGCGCAGATAAATCATGCATTTCTTAATTTCAGATTTCCGTAAATTTGTATTCACACACAGAAATTCCTTGAACCCGGTACAGCTTACAACTCATCGAGAGGGAAATTCGAAGCCCATAAAACACATGTATTGCTTCGTATGTTCATTCCTGTTTTTTTCCGTTTTTCCCCCCATTTTGTATTCATAGCAACAAAAACAATCTGCTATACTTGCTTAACAAACATTGAAAATAAAATGGATTTAACTCTTTTTTTCTCTACTTGTGTTTGACTATACGACGCTTTAGTTTTCTTATTCAAAATTCTTCTCTTTGTCTGATTATGAGCTGATCTAGTTACCGTGCATCACCACATCGAATGATGTCACGGGGTGCGTTCGATATGGAATAATTATAGTGGCAGGAATTCTAAGCCACTTCCGGAACACGTCATGAATACCATCTATGGCCCTGAATATTGGCTGGAGATTACCATCTCGATGATGACAGAAATAAAATCGATCGTTTCAAGCGTGAATGATTTCTTTTAACATTAATATACTCTAAAATGTTTAACTCACTATGAGTTTCCTCACACGTGTAACATTGAGGTGTTAAATTACTTAGATTTTGTTAGAGTAACACGTTTTATGGTTAACAGTATGTCAACAACGACATTGAAACTCATTGATGATCAGACACGCTATCAAGCAGAAAATACACTACGCGTAACATCTGAATGTATTTACTCGTGTGTAAACAAAACATGTGCTGTCATATAAACCGGCTATTAGTTTTACAATAGGACCACGCATGTTGTGTTTTGAACCCCCCCCCCCCCCCCCCCCTTGTGAATAAAAGATGATTTTTTTTCAAACATATTGAACCAAATGTATGGAGCCACGTGTTGACAATGTCTAGACGTATTTGACGATTCTACGAAAGCAGCTGAGTATCATATATAATAAAATATTGGCTTAAAACAGTGTGCAATTCAACAAACGACCTTGTTAGATCTGTAAACAGTAGTCTATATCAAGACGCTGAACAGTCTTCCACACGAAATGGGACAGTGCAGTAAAATAACTCCTTTATACTAATGGGTTTGGACATCTTTGGTAGATTATGTATTTATTTAAAATAAATTTTAAAGACATTCTTTGAAAATGGTAGAGGGGATAATTTGGCTCAACTAGAGCGAGAACTTAATGCTGACACACTTCTTATTTCATGGACGCACATTCAAGTGTCCATGTCTGTATACTAATCAATGGCGGCTTCGCTCCGGAACATTACACCATGTCACTACGGGAGCAGTCTGCCAATGCGCGTGCATGTGACGACCATCATAATGAAGAAATATTGTTCGAAGGGTTACTCAGATTAATAAGTTTATTTAATTTGAAAGCTATCAAGAGGAATACAATAGGTTTGTTCACTGTAATATCAGTTAACATGATTCCAGCACTATACCAGCAGACACAGTTAGTTATATACGCACAGAATATTGCCAATGGCCGACAAAGGTTAAATAGGGGGCGTCTCGGAGAAGAAAATATTTGTTTTGGGAAAGATGGTTGTGGGTTCCTATATTGTATAGTCGGTTTTGTATTTGACAAAAATGAAGAAAAGTCTAACTCAAACAATGTTTTCGCAATATTGACGGTGTGTAGATGACCTATATTCGAGCACTTACCCTAATGAAGACATCAGCTAATAAAATTATGGTCATTCCGAGGCCAGCTTATTCCCCCGGAGACGATGACCTTAGGACGTAGTGTAGTATTTACTCATCTATCAATGGGTCATTATGATTAGAAATTCGCAAACCAGAGGCAACGATTGAATCTAGCTTATCATCTAAGTGCGGTAATTTAATTACATTAATAGGAAATTGATTTATTAAATATTTCAGGCTTTGGAAGAAAAGACAATGGAAATATGTAACTCTTCAGTATCTTCAAGGGACAATTCAACACTTACTCGTCGATCTGTGTTTCTCCGTGATATATATTAAAAAGGGTTGAAAAGAATTATTTTTATTACATGAAACGCATTTTCTTATAGTTATGCCTTTGATTCCACACCATTTGAAGATTAATTGATCAACTTGTTTTTCCAGTGCTAAAACTGCTCTTTCGATCAATCAGATCCGCCTTGCTATTTGCGGCGTGATAGCCGGAAGTTGAAAATCATGTTGATGTATTGACCCAATCAAGGAGTAATTGATTCTATCTCAATCAAACGCACCAGTGGTACAACAGTTACCGTTCGTAAAAGTTACAAATAGTGGTTATCTTTATTGGGTCCTTCATATCCCGGTGTATTAAACGAAGCTCGGTAATGATGTTCCGTTACAACCCTACTTAGCAAACAGGTTCCAGTTGTGAACTTGAGTTTTCAAAAATGTTTTCTCTTCAACTAAATTTGAAATTATTCTTCGAAATTAATGATTGTTTGTTCACATCCTATTAAGTTATTAAGTTAAATACGCTCATGTCATTATCCAGTCACAAAAAACCGTCCCGTCTAATGTGTTATAAATGGGCGGATTGGTCGAGTGGTTAACACTTCGGCTTTCCAAGCAGACGGCCGGGGTTCGATCCTCGAAGTCGTCGTACGCATGGAATATCAGAGAACGTGTTTTCTCCTGCCCACACAACTCCAACAACTCAGGTGGAGTATGAAATGGTCTGGGGGGGATGTTGCGGTATCTGTGCTGCAGTATTCAAGTGAGGTGGCACTATAAAAGATGCCGTTGGAAGCACGGTCCCACTACAAAACAGAACACAGTACATCTCCACCACAGACGCAGGCATACAAACATAGGGAGATATTAGCCAGGTGGCATAGGACTACTAGTTAGCGCCTGATAAGACAGCTCCTGAGAATTCCTAAAAAAATGAATTAATTAATGTATATGCTAATTGTATTAACTGTATATCCATGTACTGTAAAGCGCTTTAGAGTGGCGTATGTTAGCTAGATAGGACGCTATATCAAATGTTGTAGATTATTATTATTATTATTATTATAAAGTCATTTTTTTAAAATCACTTTCGTACGAATATTTGTAATTATCCTTTACCAAAAGGAACAAATTTAATTTTCAGTTGTATGTCTTTGTTACAGTAAAGCCCGTGTTTAGGAAAGTGTTAAGATACAAAAAAGTAGTGTCAGTTCACTACCACAGCTGAGGAATCTAGTTACACTTTGTTACCAAAACGTCATCCTCGATATCCAGGGGTTACACCCACTTTCGCTCTCTGGACCCCTGGAATATGTCATAGCAAAAGTAAAGGCTCTGTGTGCGCCACCTTGTGGACGAGACGAGAAGACTAGTTTGATCCTTTGATGTATATCAAAAGAATCTCGCTGTCGTGTAAAGGTATAACTTACTGGCTTTGAAGTCGGCGTCGCTCCTCTGTTATCTTCAAAGGACAGCTATCAGCCTTGTGATTGGTCAGGTGTTTTTTTTTTTAACCTGACACCAATAAAAATAGCTAGCCGCGTGCCTTCAATTTTGCTTCGACATATTTCAGGGGTGCAGAGAGCGAAAGTGAGCGTAAGCCCTGGATATTGAGGATGCCAAAACGGATGTTTATAATGTTTACAAATCTCAGTCGAATATTCGGTATTCAAGAGTTTGTTCTAGATATAATGACTTTAATGCTAATCAATTTTGAGAATAATAATTCAAGGTTCTTATATACCACTTTATCAGTTCGTAGGTCGTCTCAAAGCGGTTCACAAATTATTATCCGTGGTTATAGGGCCTTTGCAACTAGCCGATATCTTTCTCAACTTCCTGGAAAGCATACAGCCGGTACTGCCATTGTTGGCGCTCACAGCTAGCATTCTTCAATTCGAGCACTGTCCAACCACGTACTCATTTACAGCTGAGTATACTTGAATAAGCGTAGTAAAGCATCTTTCTCAAATATACAAAACAGTGTTGTGCCGTGATTCGAACCCGCAACCCTTCGGTCACGAGCATGGCGTCCTACCACTAGACTACCGTGCCTCCTGATGATAGAGGTCTACTGCTGGCAGACTAACATAAAGCTCAGGGTTTGAAACGATGCAGGATTGATTTCATAGGGAAATATATTTTGTCATTGTGTGATACGAAGGTCGATGTTTTTGTTTATGCTTATTAATGTGCCTTGTTGTTTTGTTGTCGCTACCCATGTTCTCGGTATGAGGACGTGGTATTACTTGGATTTGACCTAGATTCACCTGACGGGTGTCGTCGATGAAGCAGAAGACGCTTAGCCTCCCGGAACATCTGGTCTTAGTTTCCGTGCACTGTAACAGGGTCTCCATATAGGTCTTTCTTTTGTTCATGTTTTGCCTTAGCTTTGTTGAATTGGAGTTCGAATTGGGTCATCCTCGATATCAACGAGTTACGCTCACTTTCGCTCTCTACACCACTGGAATATGTCATAGCAAAATTGAAGGCACGAAGATAGCTGTTTGATTGGTTTCAGGTAAAAAAACTGACCAATCGCTAGGCTGATACCTGTCCTTTGAAGATGACAAAGGAGAGACACCTGACTTCACAGCCTGTCAACTTTTACCGTTACGTGATCGCGATATTCTTTTGATGTATATCTAAGAATCAAACAAGCCTTCTTGTCTCATCAACGAGGTGGTGAACACTGAGCCTTCAATTTTGCTATGACATATTCCAGGGGTGTAGAGAGCGAAAGTGAACGTAACCCTTGGATATCGAGGATGGAATTGTAATCTCCACATTTGACTTCAACATATCAAAGTTACGATATATTCGTGGCAATATCACAATATTGTAACCTCGACATACTTAAATTGAAATGTACCGGAACAAACACTTGGTTGACTATGTATCTGGAAATTTAACATCCACCCACTGAGCTTTAAATTAACCTTCATTGTTGACTTCCACATACCGAGGTCAATCGAGCTGAAGAAATTAAACGTCGATATTCCGAGGTTATATTATATCTATGGTAATATTACCTCGACATACCGAAGTTGAATTATATCTGTAGCTATGTTACATAGACATATCGAGATTACGAAACATCTGTAGCACTATTACTTCATCATATCGAATTTGAAAAGTATTAGTAAAAAAAAAAAAAAAAAGACTTGCAAAAAAAATAAACAATTCTTTTAGTAATTATCTAGGTGATATAACCTCGAATTCCGAGGTTAAAATGGCAATGGAGAACAGCACATCAACCATCCTAAGTTAAAAGTACATGTATATATGTAGCACTGAAACCTCGACATCGCGAAATTAAAATGTATCTGAAAGAATGAAACTTCGACATTTCGATATTAAGAAGTATCTGTACCAATAACACCTCGACAAACCGAAGAGAGAATATTTTTTTCCTCAGAAATTTTACTTTATTTCATCATTCCGAAGTTTAAATAATATGTGGTAACATAACCTCCACCCACAGTATTTAAAGTCAATGATGAACACCGAAAGTTTTCTGATGCTCTCTACCTTATTTTTCTTTCATTTTTATAATATCGAAATAAATAATACCAGAACTCTGTAACGTCACTGTATCCAAATCAGGACAATTTTTAGATAAATATCAATGTTCTTTATACCATACAATCAATTCCAAAAATGTTTGTTCATCTTTCATAAATAGATACTATCTACTTTTCGTTTCTATTACAAGTTGATATTTTGGGCGCGCGGTTCTATAAATAAAACGCGAAATACCATCAGGGCTTCGTATTGTCCGAATTATTCTGACGTTTTATCGACTTTTTCATATCGGTCTGTCGTCGAATAACGTCAGAACTCCGGCCCTCTATAATATGCGAGAAATATGCGACCCGCGCCCGGAGCAAACTTCAAACTGATATTTCAGAAACATTCGTCACTTTCACACACATGTCGCACATGGATCGAAAGATCTATTCTTTATGTACTAGGTGGTATCAATAACATGTTTCAAAGATCATTATCGTTTTCTATACCAACCCATGTTTTTAATGGAAATTAGGCCATGAGCAATGTCACATGACTTGACGAGATCTCGCGTTACCGAAGGTATTTCCCAACGTTATGGCGTAGGCCGGCGAGATTTTAGTCACGTGGCATTAGAAGGCATGGCTATCAAAAAACTAGAGTAAAACAGAGTAAGTTTGAAAAAATATGTTTTTAGTGATTGTATTGGTTGTTTGAGGCATGTTATGTATGTTCATTTTGTGCATAAAGAATAGATCGTTCGATCCATGTGCGACATGTGTGTGAAAGTGACGTTTTGTTTCTAAAATATCAGTTTGAAGTGCGCTCCGGGCGCGGGTCGCATATTTCCCGCATATTATAGAGGGCCGGAGTTCTGACGTTAATCGACGACAGACCGATATGAAAAAAGTCGATAAAACGTCAGAATAATTCGGACTTGGCTACGGAGGCCCCTGAACCGGCGTAACTGTACCCTGAAAGGGACACTTCCAGTATTATGGCGAATATTTGGGGATAAACGATCAATATCCAAATAAGTAGTGTCGCATGGCACGTAAATCAGGAAAGTCTTGTTTTGGTAATTATTCTTTCCTTTAACTTGTCCATGTAACGATAATCAGCAGACAATAAAAAAATATGATCATGAAAAGTATTATCAAATGAAAATTGAATACATAAAAGTACTTCTTTGCATTGAGTGACAGTTTCTTGGGCCGTTTTCCCACAAGTGTCCCGTTTTGGGTACTGTCACGATTTGGGTACAGTGACGGTAGCCCGACCACTATTTAATATACAAATTTTTCATTTCCGGTTTCGCGTTCCTAACATGCTAAGCACTTAAGTTAATGACAAAAACTGATCTGAGTAGATTTAGTGTCACTTGTAAATGAAGACTGTTTAGATGAAACAAACGATTTGATTTTACTCCGATGAAATGACCGCTCTAACACACAGCGACGTGATTAGTCTTGATCCGCTTTTGGTAATCAATATTGTTGACATTAGCATCCAATCAGGCAACAGTGCTTGTTGGCGATTAAACGTGTACGTTTTGTTTTATTGTTTTGGGATGAAAACAACTGCGAATCAAAAAAACATGCAGATGTGACCGAATTTTTTGGCACTTTGGTGACAAGACCGATGCATCATCAAAGCCATAAAAGTATGGCTATGTCTGAAAATTGTATGGTGGGGGTTTCATTTAAATACGCGTGGGTTTAACGATATTATTAAAGCAAAAATAACGTTTATTTGTTGGCAAGTTATCTAATATTTTAAGACACATTGGAAAACCCTTTTAACGTCACTTCAGCTAGGAGAGACATAATGACGGGTGTGGTGGTTCACAGATTTGACGGGAGGTACATAATGACGGGTGTGGTGGTTCACAGATTTGACGAGAGGAACATAATGACGGATGTGGGGTAATGACGGATGTGTTAGTCACCGATTTGACGGGAGGAACATAATGACGGGTGTGGTGGTTCACGGATTTGACGGGAGGTACATAATGACGGGTGTGGTGGTTCACGGATTTGACGGGAGGTACATAATGACGGATGTGTTAGTCACCGATTTGACGGGAGGTACATAATGACGGGTGTGGGGTAATGACGGATGTGTTAGTCACCGATTTGACGGGAGGTACATAATGACGGGTGTGGTGGTTCACGGATTTGACGGGAGGTACATAATGACGG
>NW_018405378.1:138525-213468 GCF_002113885.1 Mizuhopecten yessoensis | reverse complement strand
GGGGGGGGGGGGGGGGGGGGGGGGGGAATTTAAATATGTAACCAGAAAGTCGTAAGCCATATGCGGTGTGTCGAGTTTTGATATACAAACACACACATGTCATGGATACTTTTATGACAAAAAAATGGTATATGCAAAAAATAGAGTTTCGTCGCGTTATCAACAACAACATTCAAACTCCACTGTGAGAGAGTTGAAGTCATGTCCGCGAGAGATAGACGGCAGTGCGCATGAGCGCCACCAAGGTGCGATAGACCTTACAAATGCTTACAATGTTTTGAAGATGTATAATTTGAAAACAACGAATAGTAAATATCATGAAGCCGGATTAAGAGCAGCTAACCCTCGCGCTAAACGTTTTGATCGTGTATAACGTGCATTATTGAATTATTGTGTTGGGGTTTTTTTTCTGGTCGAAGGTGTGCATAACTAGTAAAAGAAAACTTGGATTCGCATGATAGAGCAAAGAATTATATGTGAGTCTCAGGGAAAAGTGTTTTCGATAAGTTGTTATATTTAAACTCAGTACTAAAGATTGTAAGCTGTAAAATACACATTTATGAACAACAACAAAAGATGTAAGCCTAAAAGCTTAGTATAAACCACGATCAAACTTATAATATATAGGAATTAAATATCTAAATGTTGACTTGTGTTGATAATTTTCGATATTCAAGTTTGGTTTGTACTGAAACCAGTATATCTGTTGAGAGAAAAGCTTATGCTATCTTCAAAAGTAAACACTGTTTGAACAGCGACAGGCGATATGTTAATAGACAGGTGCTTCTCTAGACAGGGGATCCTTTATAGGAGGAAGCTTTATGTACGTGACAATAATACACATCCTGATTCCAGAGGTGATTTTAAGTTGTCGACTCCTGAACGACTTGAAATGGCCAGCGATATCGTTGTCTGGTACATCAGGGGACCACTTCTTCAGCTTTCAACAATAAAATCCCCGTCACTCGCAACATCATGTCTACAGTCGCCACCAGATCACCAGTCACGGCCATAAATTGGCCATCGTCTTGCCTTCCCAGGCTTTTCCGAGACACAAAATTGGTTTTTAATTGATCCGTCGGAATTTCTGAAACATTCATAAATCTAGAGATATTGGTTGTTGGCTAAGGTAAGTGTTTATGACTAGCAATATCGTCTTATGAGACGTCTGTTCTTCGTCTAGATATCACGGATCCCCGCTTACTTTCCCTTCGTGTATTGATGGAAAAAATGTGTAACATATATATTAACAAGATCTGTGATATCAAGCCAAACTTTGGCCGATCGTACTACTAGTTTGATAAGCAACGGGCTGAGTTTTGGCCGATGCAGTAACGCTGAAAATAAACCTATATTTTTCTGTTTTTGCTTAAAACCGAGGGATATTGAAATCAATATTGATATCATAAACTAGAAAATGACAAAACAACAGGTGGATTATGACGTGATTAGTAATCAATGTCGTCATTTGCACTTTGAAGAACGTCGTCGGCTGGAACACGATTGTTTCAACATGACGATACCGTGTTTTTTTAGCAGCCATTTGCTTTTTTTTGCAAAAATGGAGAGAATATTGGAATTAATTTGATTCGGAAAAATAGCAGTTGATTTATCGACTGACATGGCAGCATAGTCTTCATCAATAAACTGCGCAGTTTGTAATGCAAACGCAAACGTAACTGTTAAAGGCAACGGCGGAAAGCAAAAATACGAATATTATCTGGAAATATTTTAATTTCTTCTTAAGTTTGACTCAATGCAACTACCAAAGTTACTTGCTTCATTTGCCGATGCATTTGACCAATTAAACATTGCCTGTGCGTATGAATCGCGAAGGGAGATAACTATTGACATTTTTAGCAAAGTAGATACCACTGGTATGAGATTTTACATTTTTATTGAAACTACACAAGACATTGTTCAAGCAACCACAAATGATCAATCAGCAAAATATTATCAGCTGCTGCTAGCGGTAGTGCCAAGTCATGTTCTGTCCTAGAACTTCTCCCTCCAGCTTCCTCTTCTGTCTCCTATGTCAGTGTAAACATCGAAAGTAACGATTACACACCATGAGGTCCGTAATTTATAAAATACCGTCGAAAAGCAAACTGCCATATCAAATTGTTTCGTCCTTTCAAGCCACGTCCTGTCTAATTCGACATTCAATTAATGCAACATCACATTCCAGAAGATGTATAACCTCGAAACTTCGAGCTAGTGAAAAGATGGCTACCGTAGACTCGCAGATGAACCTGCGCATCGCGTCTAGACATTACTCTCCGCGATGACGTGTCAGAATATTTTAATATCTAAACGCATGAATTCATCAACAAAAATGAGTATGACATTTAAAATATGTTTTGGAGTTTTGTTTGTTCAGAATTTGACTATTTGAACTATCAGCGTACATCATCATGTTGTATGATGGTCCTTCAAGGACGGACTATATGTTTTAACATAACCTCAACACGTAGACTTGCATAAGCTCCAGAATCTTGGACAAACGATCAGAAGGTTCCAATTATTGAAAAAATAAATATTGATTCGCAGTTCATGTTGAATTTGTTTCAAGACCAACTCAATTCATCACCCTACGAAATCGACCAAAGTAAGATTCATTCCTTAAAAGATTCCATTGAATTCATGTAGAAGTAAAATCATGTAATGTTATTTTTCCGATGCTAGCAAAGCATAAGCTTCCAGATATTCGACGACTGTTTACGGTATTTATAAATAGAAATGACAAGGGAATACCATAGTGTTTAAACCATAGTTTGAACTAAAATCGGTAAAACTTGGTCAAAATTTGAACAATTGAAAGTTTTACATGGAGACCATGTAAAGCTGTACAAAGATATACGACCAGGTGTTTCGGAAGGGTAAGCGTCCTCTGCTTCATCGTCGACATTCGCCATGTAAATCTAGGTCGAATCCAAGTTATGTCAAATTGCTTGAAATAAAAGGCAGTAATAAGGTACTCTTGTATCGGACACATGTTTCAATAGATGCCTCCAATTCAATATTAAAAATGTAACAAACTCGACAAGCTATGTGTGATTTCTTCTTTTGTCCCCTCTCAGTTACTCAAAAAGTGCCCTGTAATATTGTTTAGCCGCTACACGCAAAAAAATACAAGTTGAGGACCATAGCAATGTATAAGTTCAAAGGCTTCCTGGCGGTAAGGATCACCATGAGAATATTGAAACAAATACATCTACAATGCAAATTGGAACGCTTAAAATGGAAGCCAATCCGGCAAATGACTCAACTAGATGTCCTCAAGAAATCGGTTATAATTGATCATCTGGTGTTTTTCTATAAAGTTCTGCCCGTATAAGCATGGCACATTTGTATAGTAGATTTCACTGCGATACCACACATACATATGTTACAGAAACGCTAAGGGCTAATAGGGAAACTCCAGTGGTCATTAAGAAAGTTTTAGTAGGCCCCGGTGAAAGAATTTATTTCGGCAACTGTCTCTCAATACCAAACAAAATCGGGAAAATAGGTATACTATTTCTCTCGACAGCGGCAACTGCTAACAGGAAGAAAACTACCCCAATACACAATAAACAACATTAATTATTATAAATCATCTATATAACTGCGTGCATGCTTGTAATGACTTGATCACATGACCGGGAAATAAAACATTATGTTCCCTTCTCGCTTTTCTTCGGCTACACTATTTATATTCAAACGGTTTAACTCCACAAAAAGAGTTACTATGACATTAAATGGGTCCGTTTGATGCTTTGCAAGCAACGTATTTGTGTTATAGTCCGGATAAATCCATGAGAGGGAAAACAAAAGGAAATACTAAGTAAATATTAGACCTTTATACAATGATATATATGGCAGTCCGACATCTGAAGTTGTATTTTTGGGTAAAATTTGAGGTTTCAAAATGAAACAGTAATTGTGATATGGCGTGGTCAATAAGAGTTAATAGACCAATTTTACGTCTGCCGTACTATAAAGCTGTTAACTCATTTTACGTTTTGAAAGGAATGTCCAAAAATTTAACAAACCCGAAAAACATATCAACAAATGTGAACATACAAACCTACGCCAATATGATGAATGAAAGGCTAACATTTAAAGAAAAGGTCTTGTTATAACATGTTTTACAGTACCCTAATGTAATTCCACAATATTAGCATTCTGTATGCTTTGACCCATTGACGACATCACAATCATTTTTGCATAACAAAGGTGACCTCATCGCCGCGTAGTGATACACTACAATGACGTAGCACAGGATGTACTTGCTTCACGTCCGCCGTGAAACAGCCATCGATGTAGTTTTGTTATGCTAATATTAATTAACATTTAACATTATTGGCTTGATTTTAAAGCTAAAGTAAGGTAAAGTATATGATAATATTTTTTGACTTTTAGCAATTCTTAAAATAAAATTTTGAAAATGGAACTATATAAAAAAAAAATGGTTGTTTCTCTGTTGCTAGTACCCCCATTAAAAGGTTTTCATTTTCCCGAGAAAACACGCTGTTCTCTCTACTGCGTTTCCCCCATGTATAAATAATAAACAAATACATGTTATTTATCCTTGCATCGGAAAATTCAAAGCACTAAAAAATGTAAATATAAGAAATGAAATTATGTTTTCAACATTCATGAGGTCATAACAACATTGGCTTTCTGGACATATTTTCCGAGAATCGCGTCATGGAATATGTCCAAAAAGCCAATCTTGTTATGACCTCATGGATGATGTAAAAAATAATGTCATACCTTAAATAAGAGGTCCAATGGGTCCGTATCGCTCAACTGTTATCTGTCACATCTGTGACTTTCAAACTGGGTCTTAAATAATAACAATTATAATATACAACATTTATATAGCGCCCTATATAGTTTGTTTAATTACTCTAAAGCGCTTTACAACATATGGATAATAGTAATAGTTATAATTGTGAAACACAAGCAAAGGCTTACAATCACTTTTATTCATTTAAGCAAGCAATGTGCACATAATTGAACAAATAAAGGGTGGTATTTACATGACGTCTTTGCAGACCCTAAAATGCAGACGTGAAGAGGTGAGTTGTGATGTCTCTCTTGAATTTGGCGTGGGTATTTGACTTTCTAANCCCCCCCAAAGCACCGGTGGCCTATGACACAGTACGAGATTTTGGGACACACAATAATGATTCTGAATGCGACCGCAGTGATCGTGACGGCTGATACAGGGTAGCAAGCTCCTGTAGGTACTGGAGAGCTGTTCCATTCATTCAGTGCCTGGTATGTGTACATCAAAATGGGGTACTGCGCCCTGTATCGTACAGGTAACCAGTGCAATGAATATAGCACAGGTGTGATGTGCTGTCTCTTTCGAGTACGAGTAACCAGCCGTGCTGCAGTGTTCTGAGCCCTCTGCAGACGACTAGTTAGTTTGTCAGATATACCACAGAGCAGGGCGTTACCATAATCCAACAGAGAGGTAACAAATAAATACACCAAAATATTGCATGCATCTTCCTGATCTGGCAGTAACATGATTTGGCAATAGCGTTCACTTGTTTCTCCATGTTCAGTGAACTAGCAAAGTTTACACCTAGGTTTTTAACAGCTTGGCCAGTCTTAATAGTTCTGGCACCGACCTTTTGCTGACACTTTGGGGAAAAGAAGATTTGTTCCGTCTTTTCCTGATTTAGCTTTAGCATGTTGGCGTTCATCCATGTACTGATATCTGTCAGACAAGCTTTCAGATTTTCTGAAACTATATCCCAACTGTCCTGTGGTATAGCAATGATAGCGAAGACTATGGCGACGACAAACTTCTCCAATCGGTTTGGAGTACAGGCAATATTTTCGTGGTCCTAACACCGACCATTGAGGAACCCCGAAATCTAGTACTTTGTCATGTGAGGTGGTAGATCCGATGGCAACACAATGTCGTCTTTCACCCAGATAAGACTGTATCCAGCAGAGTGCGGTATCAGTCACTCCATAAGAGTATTCCAGACGTTTATAAAGTATACCATGGTCGATGACGTCAAATGCAGCTGACAAGTCCAGCATGACAAGCACCGCTCTGCACTTGCTATCCAAAGCAGAAGCTTTGTAATTATGTACACGTAGGAGGGCCGTCTCAGTAGAGTGTCCCATGCGGTAGGCCGATTGCATGTTGTCGTGGAGACTGTTTGCATGGAGATGAACCTCTAAACGCCGGGACACAACCTTCTCCAAGATCTTAGACAGAAAAGGCAGATTTGGAACTGGGCGGTCGTTTTTCAACTCCTGCCTGTCCATTCCAAGCTTCTTGAACAATGGTCTAACATGTGCCTTCTTGGCACACATTGGAACCTTTGACTCAGCCAATGATTCGTTCATGATTGAGTGCTTCAAGACATTGCTTTAATAGGTCTGTAGGCAGTGGATCAAGCTCACAGGACTTCGATTGCGAGGTCATGATGATATTGCGCAACTCGTCCTGGGTTGTTGGTGAGAGCTTTGCCAATGGTTCCCCAACAAATTCAATGTCAGCAGTCATGACAGAGATATCATTGTCAGCAGAAGAGTTCACTTCGGCAATATTTTCCCTGATTGAGCTGATTTTATTCAGAAAGTAATCACTGAACTTGTTTGATAAGTCTTTTTTCAGAATTACAGCTTGGTAGGATAATTTCACCTTTCTGGCCCATTAGGTTTTTGGTGAGTCTAAAAAGCTGTCTATGTCAAATCACTTAAATTAGCTAAATACCATTTCTCTGCACTTACTTTATCCTAGTAAGACGATTGTATCATTTTACATCTCATGAAATTTCTTTCGAAGATTTTATGATTATTTTACAAATGTGAGCTTGAAGTTAAACTCAGTCAATCATTCTGCTGTCACATGTTACAGCACTTAACACCGTTAAGTAACGGACCAAAATATCATAACACCAGGTCTCAGGTCATCCAAAGCCTTCATTGCAAACTTTCACATATTTGACCTATTTGATTTGATTTTTTCTTTTATTGGTAAATACGATTTATTCGAACAAAACTTGACAACACATCATAATAAATATACAACATTTATACAACCATAATACCATGCGACTTGCCAACTATCATTATCCACAGCCTGTTGGTCATTCAATAGAAGTCATTTGAACAGTTAAACAAATTCTAACCAACGTAACAAAATCAAAAAACATTAATTAGATTTAGGCCTAAAACTTAATTAAACTTTCCATCACAACAACCCCGTAATTACTACATGCATTACCTGTACAGTTTAATTAATTGTTGTTAACCATTCGTTGAAAAGGACAGAAAAAATGTCGTTTCTTGTGCAGTGCTGTATATGTAAGATAGAAAAAAGGAAAATGTGAATATGACCAGGCACCATAGTATAAAAGAAATTAAAGTATCGTGGTCACTAAAACCCTGTAATTATAGCTTGTATTGCAGAAGAAAATGGGGCTTAGGGTTGATAGATGAATGACCTGGCACGTACTTCTCGATACATAACAATACATGATTTTTATTATTCAGTTATTACATTTTTGCACGCCACATTTGTTTACCGTTATTGTGTAATCATATGACAAACGTACCGGAGAGGTTGATAAATTAGAAATATTAGTGTAGCTTCTACAGCAACAGCCGCAACTCTGTACAGACCATTGCTAGACACCTTAATGTATCAACCGGTCTTCTAACAGACCGTTCAGACTATTTGTCGGATGTTGGTGAGAGCGGATGTCCATAACTGCCAGTCAGCACCTGATGGTCAGGCCAAATTCCGGCTCTGAATTTGCCATAAAGTTATAGCAAGGACCAGCAAAGGAGTGATTGACAGGAAACCGCCAGATAAACATTTGCGAAGAGAGAGCCCATTGTGTAGGAAAATTAAACTTAGACTTCACATTGACGCTGCAGTATCTTCAACACAAAGTATGGTTAAATTGAAATGTAAAATGGCACCAATTATTTCTATAAGTGACAGTTGGGATAAATGTGGGGGTGAAGATAACGTGTAAAGAGCATCACGTGGCATTGTGGAGGATTTACCTACAGTCATTCGTCTGTATGAAACCATGTACACTGTCATAACAGAAGAGAGAGAGAGATCGCCGTGGTTCAGTATCACGACTACGACTTGAAAATTGTCAGCAGTGACTCTATCCAGGAGGTTTTTTGCCCTGTTGATATACACACGTCTATCGTACTATCCTAAAGACGCGTCCGTCTCCTTCCCGTTCGAGCTGGTTTTAAAATTTCAGATGTTTTTGCTCGTTCCTGTGACGCGTTAAGGAGCTTAGACCTGATATTATACACGTTTTACTTGTCGTACTGTCGTGTCGTCACTTCCGTTTTGTATATCTGTCATTTTAATGCAATAGGTCGAAATTGTAGTTACTGTAAAATCACTAATTTTCGTGTTTTTTTTTAAAATTCTGTTGATTTATTTGTAAATTTTTATCGACTAATCCATAGGTCTACGAAATGATGACAAGTATTCCACGAATTTAGTGACTTACGGAATGGTGTTTTACTGGAAATCACCAAATTTGAGCCCTCGAACATATCTTATTGCACAGTAACACCGGGTAAACATTAGTGCATGTTCGTGGCGATGGTATGCAGACAACTCACTACCGAGACGTTACTTCCATATAGACTATGTATGAAATGTACCTAAGAGAGATACTTCACACATTAATCACATATACTGCCGAGATAAAACTTCCAATACAAGGAAATTTGATGATTTTGAGAAGGTCATATATAAATAATAATATTGTGTGGGCAGATGTATTCTTGGTACGGTTGTCACGTGAAGGCCATACAAATCAATGATGTCGAGCACATGACGCTATATATATCTGATAAATATATTTACCGATTGAAATTAACTAACTCTGTGAAGTCAAAGTGTTTTTGTTTTGTGAAATAGTGCGGGCGCACTAGAGAACGGTAAAACAGACATTAGTTTCTTGAAAGATGTACCTGTTCCTGAATCGGGAAGGGATACAATTCCTATTCGCTTTATTTAGTTGCGGAATAATTAATAGTAGAGATAAAAAAGCATTTGAGCATTTGTCCCTTAGTTAACATGAAATTATGTGTCTTGTTTGTTGTTTGACTCAAAACACATTTTGCCATCAAATTTCGAAATAAAACTCTTCCCTTTTATTGCATCCATCATGACAATACCACACATGTGTGCTCATATAGCGTCTCAGATTGCACGAGCTCAGGGATTTAGCCCTAGTGAAATATATCCACTCGCCTAATAAACAAATGCGATCTAGAACGCCAAATGAACACATGTGTGGACTTGCAATTATTATGTACCTTTATATATATATGTGTATTTTTTTGCATATCATATTGTCTGCAAATGTGTTCTACTTTCTTCTCGACAGCTTAAACCAAACAATAATGACGGGCAAAATTCCGTCGATGACGGAATAATGACGTCATATGACCTTAGCGTAAAATGACTCTTAAATCTATAATTGTTTCAGTACCATCAAATCAGTGTTGCAGTCGTATAGTGACACTTTATACAAAAGAGGGGGAATAAATGGTACAGTATATGGATTTTGAAGAATTCAAAACATGGTTCGATCCTTCATGAACATCCTCCTCTCAAAAATTGTTTCTTCTATCAATACTTTTGACTGTTCGACCCTTTGCAGGAACGGAGGCATTCTCTTAGAAATTTCTCATTTTGAGGCAGACCTAGCACGGAGTCAGAGACGGACACTGAGAGTAGTAAATTCAGGGAACATCTCAAAATCTTTTTTTCATTTCATCTGTATTAAGGAGGCTCCACCCTTTCGCAATTAACCAGCAGAATTCAATGAAAGTTTCACATTAGGTTGTGTCACTATGTAGAGATGATTTTATGAAAATCTTAGCATTCTGATAAACTGGGGATTTTTTTTATAAAAAATACCGAAAAAATGGTTTTTTGTCAAATTAGCACTTTCCCATTTTTTGAGTGTGTGGCATTGTTCAAAACTATTAAAACAATAAAATAATAAAAAGAAGCATTGCTTATCAACCCTACACATATTTCATTTATTTCCCAGCGAAGTCTTGTTACCGGGTGTTGACATATCATCGTCACACACGTGTATTATTGTTTACCCGGTGTTACTATAATGATATGCAATACGGAAATGACGACACGAAAAATTAAATACGACAAGAAAAACATGTGTATTACGAAGGGTGGGAAGTCCTTAAGGATTCATGTCGCCCTGCTTGCGACAAAACACTAGAGCATTATCATTTAGTGTTCCTTACATGTTACCTACAGTTACATACCCTGATTTTCATAACAATTGATAAACTTATCCTGGCTGATCTCACCCAACCGTAATTTGTTTTCAGATTTTTTTATTTTTTTTTGAAATACAGTTTATACTGAAAAAACAAGGACTCTGTGCATGCTACAGTTGATTGTATTAGTAAAGAATCCGAAAATTCACTCCCCTGAAATTATCCCTAGAACAGTTTTCTAAGAAAAAACATTTAAATAATTTTGCCCCCCACCCGCCCCTATCTAAATATGTTGGTTGTGTTGCATGGGGTAAATACCCTGAAACCTATCGATATAAAACGAAGTAAAAAAATAGGGGGGAGAGGGCAACAGAAAATGATTCTAATGACTTATGAAGCATGGGAATCGTTTTCAGAGACGGTTATTTAAAGATATATTATAACGTAACTTAACGTCAGTAGAACCTTTTCATTTTTTTCAGTTGGTAGCTATTATAGGTAGGTATTTTTTCAGATTAAGCAGATTTCTTAACAAAAAACGTTAACTTTCAGCGATGTTTCAGTCCATTTTTTCATCATAATAAAAAAAAAAAGTTTTAATAGATTCCATTTTTAGTGGGTCGGTCAGGAAACCGCAAAGTTGTTCCTACATTGGACCAAATCAAACAATATTAAGCTGTCACCTTCGACAAATAGTTGAAATACATATCGATGTAGTCCGAAATTCTCGTAAATATTTTGCTTTTCACCTATTTATCACGAAAATGTGTTTCTATATTGCAGTTCTAGTCTAGTTATAAAAACACACGTAACTCTTTCTAGACAAATTCAATTAAAAAGAGCGCGCTAAGATCTTTAGAGGAACACGTTCAAATGTATGATATACTTTAATTTCCGAATGAGTGGTTTTCTAAATCACGTTTCTCAAGAGACAACTCAGTCTCGTGTGGCTTTATTTCAAATATTTTAGTTTTTAGGTCATCTGAGCTTTAGCTCAAGTGGCCTATTGCTATCCGTCTTCGTCCGTCGTCGTGCGTCGTGCGTCGTCCGTTAACATTTTACATTTTCAACTTAAGCTGAAATACTCGCAAAGGAATTTCATTAATATTTCATTGGAAGTATACCGACATCTCTCTGACCAAGTGTTGTTATTTTTTGGGTCGATCAGAAATTCAATATGTCCGACACGGCCGCCATTTTTAAAAACTGTTTAAAACTTAAAGTCAAGTTCTGCTGGGTCGATCGACCTATGGTCCTGACAAAGTGTTGTTATTTTTGGGGTCGAACAGAAATCCAATATGGCCGACACGGCCGCCATTTTGAAAAAACAATTTCAAACTTAAAGTCAAGTTCTGCTGGGTCGATTGAACTGAAACTTGGTAGGAATGATCAACTTATGGTCCTAACAAAGTGTTGTTATTTTTCTGGTCGATCAGAAATACAATTTGACTGCCAAGACCGCTATTTTGAAAATAACTATTTCAAACTTAAAAACAAGTTCCAATAGGCCGATTTAACAGCTCATGGTCCTGACAAACTTAAGTTAACGTTATACTTAGCTATTTTTTACTCAAATTGGTACATATTTCAACAACAAAAATAAATACTGTAGGACTCAGGTGACCATTAAGGCCCATGGGCCTCTTGTTTTAATATGACGTAGAATTTGTACAACCCAACTCTCCATCAGAAAAGGAAAATAGGTGGTGGTAGTTATTTAGGAAAAAGATAGACTTGATATTCTATCCCAGAGAAAGCATTATGGCTAAAAGTTCAAGAGAGAACATTTGTGATAGCATTTTTTTAATATTTTGACGTTGGAAGTATAAGCTGCTTTCTTCATTTCGTAAATTGATGTTTGTAATTAACCAGACCACAACATAACACCGGAAAAACTGGATTGGAAGTAATAGACGAACATTGATTCCGGGAAGGATGTTATAGTATCATACTTATTTAGTTAATGATTAAATACAATTATGTTATTATCTTGATTACATGATGTCATCTTTTGTTATTGTTAAATAGTCAATGTTTAGACATTTGGTTTACACAGAATTTTTATGTGTAATCCCGGTGTTTTTTCTATGGACGCTACTCCCCTGCTTATGGCTAATCTATTGTTCAAACAGATGGCAGAACAATAATGGTCGCTTCCACAGGGCCCTGATAATTTGTTACATCTATATTTGGACATAAACTAAGGTGTGTTAGAGTAATTTTACACCTTTTTGGGGATTTGTGACATTTTTACCGATAGTGAATCTAACATCGAGGCTCGGGTAATTTATTTTAACTTATTCGGCGTCAGAATAATACAACAGAGGTCCCGGGTGAGATCCTTAGTGGAGACATTGAAATATAAATTACCACGGTACGGTTACATTCTTGCCGCAGTGAGCCACGAAATGTATAATGTGTTTCCATATGATGTTACCTGTTCCCTTACCTGTAGTCACGTATATGTGCGTGTACACACTGACATGCCCTATACGCTACGTTCCATATAAAATATTTTTGAAATGACCCCTGTATTTGCTTGTAAAGGTCTCTGTCTCCTTGCTCCGTGCTATGTCTACCCCAAAATGAGAAAGGTCTCTTATTATGAGAGCTTTCTGTTCACAGAAAGGCGTACGGCGATATAGATATATGGTTGTATAGCATTTTGGAGCATATTTTGTGAAAAGTACAACAAAGGCCAATATTTACTGAGGGCTATATTTACTGAGGGCTATATATACGGAGGGCTATATATACTGAGGGCTATATAGGGCTATATTGGGAGAATGAGATCCTGGTTGACAATATCTTAGTTGAGTTCGGTGGCACGATTTCAGCAGACTGTAGGCATTCTTATGGGAACAAGCTGTGGTCCTCTTTTTGCCAATTGTTTTCGTTTACATATATGCATGAAGCTGAATGTATTGATAAACTTATCAGGACTGATAACCTAGGCTAGCCCTTCAA
Source organism: Mizuhopecten yessoensis (assembly GCF_002113885.1). Lineage (NCBI taxonomy): Eukaryota > Metazoa > Mollusca > Bivalvia > Pectinida > Pectinidae > Mizuhopecten > Mizuhopecten yessoensis. The sequence goes on along the minus strand of NW_018405378.1, from coordinate 200,247 downwards.
TTTTACATCAGATATATCGACAATGTGCTGTCTTTAAATAACAAGAAAACCTTCCAGAAGCTGAGATCAAGAACACCACAGACTTTTCTATTTAAACCGCTTTCCTCGATTTTTACTTGCAACATGACCAATAGGGACGGGTCACTACAAAACTGTACGATAAGCCGGAGGATTTCGACTTTCACCACCATGAAAAGCACAAGTTAATCGGGCGCCGCCATTGTAGTAGCAGTGTGTATTTGCCCCATCTCTGGTGCACTTAATATACACTGAAACCAATCAACCGCAATCACGATCTGATACAGATTTTCACGGATTAAGACTTCACCAAAATATCATCGTCACATGGTTCTACCATGACATTTATAGATTATCACACTGTGATTCAAGAGTTTATCGTAATAATATTTTTTATCACGATCACGTGGATAAAATCGAAAGGCCACCGCAGTTTTACAGATTGACGTCTTCCATTCCTCGTCGTTTTTACAGAATGGGGTTTGTCATTCATCGTCAGTTTTTTAGATGTACGTCTTCCATTTCTCGGCAGTTTTGCAGAATAACTTGTTCCATTTCTCCCTTATTTGTGAAAGCTTTCGTAGAATGTCAAATGATTGCCTTTGGTCATCCTCGATATCCAGGAGTAAGTTACGCTCACTTTCGCTCTCTACACGCCTGGAATATGTGATAGCAAAATTGAAGGCACGAATATAGCTGTTTGCTTGGTCTCAGGTAAAAAAGAAATGACCAAACGCTAGACTGATACCTGTCCTTTGAGGATGACAAAGGAGAGACGCCCGACTCGAAAGGATCGAGCTAGTCGTCTTGTCTCATCAACAAGGTGGCGCACACTGAGTCATCTATTTTACTATGACATATTCCAGGGGTGTAGAGAGCGTAAGTGAACGTAACCCCTGGATATCGAGAATGGCCTTTGGTACGTATCGGGTCCCGTATAATTTAATCCGTAGCTGAATGATTTTAAACGGTTGTTGTATCTGAGCGCACTTCTCCGCACATGGTTTGTTATCGGCTGAAATAACGAATCCTTTCTGGAATCAATAAATACATATACACAACTCAGTCTCGCCAAAGCCATGATTCTCCAGAATAACTTGATTACGTCTGACCGATCGTAAAACAATGAATAGCCATGCGTAACTGGCCAATCATGTGTTCACGCCTGAGTGAGTTGAGAACAGTGACATTACTAGACAGGATTTAACTAGAGACATTACCCCCAACCAACCAATGGAGCGTACAATCCAGTCACCAATTATACGCGATTTATCGACAGCATTGACGTTTTTATGATGAGTTTATTGCTGATAATGAATATTTATTGATTGACAGTCGTAGCGATAATATCCCAGGGGGATCGGGTCGTTACCAAACAAACCCACATGGCGTCAGTTGCAAGTCTACAGGGACATCTGTTACGTCACGAGCTCTTAGACGTCTACTCCTATAAATATAAGATTCCGAGAAAGAAACCTTTTAGCAGACCACTTTAAACAAAACTTCAAAATACAAGCTTGTTAGATATCTTCATATATTGTATTTTGAACTAAAAATTTAATATATATATATATATATATATATACCCTGATATATAAGAAGTTAAAAACCATAAAGGACCTGTTACAGGAACAAAAGTATTTTGCCCACAAAGCAATTTAACCATTACTGGGTTATATTTGTAGCTCCCTAAGACACGACCCATGAGATATTTTTGAAAAATGAAAAAGGTCCCCAGGGCCTGTGCTATGAACTATTTAGTGATGCCTTCCAAAGGTGTACGACAGGGTTCACTTTTTTGTCCAAAAAACTATCAAAACAATGTTTTACGCTATCAAATAATATTATATTATTTAAAGTAGGATCTGCTGCAAATTATGAACTCAAATATGTTACAAAAAATTGCATAATAAAAAAAATATAAAATCTTAAACTCTAAAAATGTTGGTATTTTCATACATTTTTTTGCTACATCAATTGCTTTACGGTAGTAAAACACCAATTTCCGGTTCTTGTACACCAAAAATCTTTTAGTATTATTTGGTGCATTATGTTGAGATACGATAGTGAAAATTTCAGAAAATTTGAGAACCGGTAAATTTGTCATATAAATGTCAAATTGTAGCAACGTCTATATCCAAATAAAATCCAACAACCTTATGATCTATAGTCATGTTTGATAATTTAACAATATGTCGCACCAATTTATTATCGCAACTGATCAAATTTTCATCAATAAGATCTGCTGCTCATGATGAGCTCAATTATAAAGCTAGATGTTGCAAAATAGAAAAGTTATGCAGTCTCACACACATAAACGTTTAGTATGTTATGTACATTTTTAGTTGTTTCGCATCTTTATGAAAGTGATATACATATTTCCGGTTTTTGTACACCAACATACTTTGGATATTATTTGGCACATTATGTTGACTGACGATAGTAGAAATTTCGAAAAAATCGGTATGCGGTAAATGTGTCATTTTAAGGATAATATGTGTATGACCAATGTCAAAATAAACTTCAATAACTTCAGGTTAATGCAAGTATTTCATAATTAACCCAAAATCATTCCAATATACTATCATGGTGGATGATATGGTTCATAGTAGAGTATGACTGTTTAACTAAACTAGGTAGTTAAAGGGGAGGAATACAGCAAAAGTTAGGCAATTTGTCAGAACATTTGGTGAACCAGTATAATATGTTGAAGATATGTTAACCCATCACATTGTTTCTTTTTAGGAGAGTTATAGTTTCCAATTCATGGATTGTTGTATTTACTGTTGTTGTTTTTTAATTTGACAACACGTAGTCAAAATTGAACATTCAATTTTTTTTCTGAATTTCTCCTTTCTCAGTTCAATCTTAGGTCTTATTATTTTTTCATATTATTCCCGACAAGTAATTGACCAGAAGTGCATCAAGTGTCCACCGATAAAAACTGATATTGACTTGGAGCGCGTGATTTTTGTTGAAGGACTGGGTGTTTCTAAAAATAGAATTATGATGTGTCTCCAAACAATGCACCGTCCCACTTCCGAAGCTTTTTTTTTCTCCCAGATTACTAACACTACTGTTTTGTAAAATAATAAAACAATTGAAACCTTTAACTTCGGTCAATACCTGGATTTATCAACCCGAGAAAAGATATATTGACCTCGGAATGCGTCCTCGGTTAATATATCTTTTCCCGGGTTGATAAATTCAGGTATTGACCTCAGCCAAAGGCTATAATTGAATAATATTTCTTTTTTGAATGCATTCATAATATGCAGTCTCTGAATTTGCGAGCTGAAGGCTGGACCGGTTTAGCATCTGTTAAATGTGCATAGTATCCTAGATAATACAGTATTGATGCGACATGAGTACACATACCCGATGTTCTCTTTCCTGCAGGACACACACAATAGTATGCCTTGACAGGATCCTCTGATGCGTGTAGGTCAAACTCTATCCAGACATTGTGATTTGCCTGCGACCTGTGGCGAGAGTGTATTTGGCCTCGGAGAAGGTCATCAGCATGTTGGTACACCCATATCTCATAATCACCCCCATCCGTCTGATGTTCTGTGATATAGTCAGGTGCCAGCTTCAGCTGATATGTACCACAAGCCAAAATCGCATTGACCTGGAGATATTGACGATTTATTTTGACATTGGTCATACAACATATTATCCTTAAGATGACACATTTACCCATACAATATATTATCCTTAAGATGACACATTTACCGCATACCGATTTTTTCGAAATTTCTACTATCGTCGGTCAACATAATGTGCCAAATGATATCCAAAGTATGGTGGTGTACACAAACCGGAAATATGTCTATCACTTCCGTAAAGATGCGAAACAACTAAAAATGTACATAACATACTAAACGTTTATGTGTGTGAGACTGCATAACTTTTTTATTTTGTAACATCTAGCTTTATAATTGGGCTCATCATGAGCAGCAGATCTTATTGATGAAAATTTGATCAGTTGCGATAATAAATTGGTGCGACATATTGTTAAATTATCAAACATGACTATAGATCATAAGGTTGTTAGATTTTATTTGGAAATAGACGTTGCTACAATTTGACATTTATATGACAAATTTACCGGTTCTCAAATTTTCTGAAATTTTCACTATCGTATCTCAACATAATGCACCAAATAATATTAAAAGATTTTTGGTGTACAAGAACCGGAAATTGGTGTTTTACTTCCGTAATACAATTCATGTAGCAAAAACGTGTATGAAAATACCAAAATTTTTAGAGTTTAAGATTTTATAAAAAAAATATTATGCAATTTTTTGTAACATATTTGAGTTCATAATTTGCAGCAGATCCTACTTTAAATAATATAATATTATTTGAAAGCGTAAAACATTGTTTTGATAGTTTTTTGGACAAAAAAGTGAACCCTGTCGTACACCTTTGGAAGGCATCACTAAATAGTTCATAGCACAGGCCCTGGGGACCTTTTTCATTTTTCAAAAATATCTCATGGGTCGTGTCTTAGGGAGCTACAAATATAACCCAGTAGTGGTTAAATTGCTTTGTGGGCAAAATTCTTTTGTTCCTGTAACAGGTCCTTTATTGATTCATGATACTCGATTGCTGGTTAAAAAAGATTATTAAAAAGATGAAATGTCCGTGTGAAATATATAAAAAATAAGATTTAACGACCGACTAAAAAACAAGCTGCTTTCACCCTTCAAAGGGTTCTTCAGTGTTATTTTCTATATAGATATATAAAGTACAAAAAGCAAATCTTGTCAAAAGACAATCTTGTCAGAAGAATAATAAAAGCACTGCGAGAAAGTATAATAAGAGAGAACGCAAAGGGTGTTTAATAAGGAATATGTTCTATTGTTTTACCAACGTTGTCGAGAAAGTTGACTTTTAACGGGAACTGTTTAATCCCCTTGACGTAAATGGTATCATTTACCTGCCGGTGCTGCATTTTGGCGCCCACAGCCAGCATTCAACAATTTTAGCACTGCCCTACCCCGTACTCATGATCATTTACAGCGGAGTAGACTGGAACAAGCGGAGTAAAATATCTTGCTAAAAGATACAACACAGTGCCGTGCCGTGACTCGAACACGTAACCCATTCAGTCACGAGCCCGGCGTTCTGCCACTAGACTACCGTGTCTCCTGTGACATATGATAAATTCTGTTTTTACGCGATATTTTATTTCTGCATTTAATGCTACCGTACCACCCTACCCCTACTGCTTGATAAGTGCTGTGGTATTTCTGTTTGAGATCAATAAAGAACAATGTTAACTGATTGTAGTTTCCAGGCCTGTCGTGTTTTAGTATAAAACATCAATAATATTTAAAATTTAAGGATAGGATAAGTGTCATGTTGCTTTGATATTCTTCCACCAATTCAACAAAAACATGGTAGGCTTTTTGTTAAATTATTGAATTAGCGATGAACTGCACAGCGTAAATACATTTGTAATGTAAGAACATATTTGTTAAAATTAAGACTGACAAAATATTTAAGCGTGTTACCATCTTTTTACCAAAAGTATTGCCTCCTTCCTTTCTTAACTGTGCTACAAGCATCAACTGTGTTTCTGTTATTAGTTAGCTGCCATTGGTAATAACTAAAATTGTAATTGTTAAGAATTAGCAATGACACCTTAAAGTGTTGGAATGAGAGTCATGTAGAAAATGCCAAAGGGAAAAAATCACATCTTTACTAAAGATCTGTTACTCCTTTCTTATATACTGTTAAATCACTATTTTTTGTGGGATTAAAAATGTCGTTGATGGAATGGGTTAATCTTCATGAGTTAATAGGCCCACAAAGTAATTACAAGTTTGATATAAAGCAGTTCTCCGTTTGAGTGGGTACTCAATTAATTTATGTGACCCCGAAATGTGTTGTTTTTTCTTTCAGAAAATCATGAAATTTGGGCCCCACAAATAACTGTTCCTGTTAACTATTTTTTCAGTAGATGATAAAAGAACAAAAACTACTTTAACGAAGCTTGTCATATCCCGAAATTGAATCTTCACTATGTCATTATTATATGTATTTGTACATGTGTGCGGATGAGTGCGGGTGTGTTTGGTTTGGGACTTGAGTGAACATTGACGTCTACATAAACTCCAGAGTCCTCGGTATTCCGAACGGAATAGACCATGTCCATACTAGACGAATTCAACCAAAGATAATTAGTGATTTATGATATATCTATACATGTATGGGGTCTTAAGTGACCAGACCAGAAATAGAGGTAATTATCTATAAGGAATTGTCATGTACTTGCTTTAAATATCACTCAGATTGCATATGTAATCCATTAAACCGTTGCTATTGCCCGGTTGTGTACAACCTAAATGATACATGCATCAGCCCGCATCTTGGGTTTGCGCTACTACTATAACATGACAGACCGCTGGTCGACTTTTTTCATCGGGTATGATCATGTCGACAACGAAAACCTACTTCTGAAGCATTGTTTCCTTTGTGCCGTTTTCCCTAAAACTCCAGGCGAAACAAATAAGACATAAAAACTAAAAACAACACCTCATGACAACGATGTATATTCACAGTTTATGTTACATGTGCTACAGAAACGAAATGTAGTGAATAAGCGTATATGTTGTTCTAGCACTTCGCTGATAATGCTTTCACAACATGGCTGCCCGAGTCGTTTTAAACCCATCAGAAAAAAAGATTCCGCTTGTTGAAAATGCATGTCATCCGTTTTTATACTAACCGAGTCACTATGTGTTATTTCTAATTTCGGTTCGACCATGTTGTCTTTTACATTTCGAAAAAGGAAAAGCTAATCATTTATGTTTTTGAGATTGAATTCTTCTGATTTTAGAAGAATGGAATGGTGGAGAGGAATATTTATCGGGTCCTGTTCAAAGTTTCAATGTAACTAATGACACTAGATTTGGTCAAAGTCTGAGTTTTGAACATTTTATCGTCAGCATTGGAAAAAGCAGTCATAGAAAGTAAGAAGTTACGCGGCACCAAACACTCCATCCGGCTCTGTTTCGAAATTCAAAATAATTGTTTGGTCATTTGCAGAAAACATTGACGGGGAAAAGGCGTACTGGAATTACAAGCAAACAGAATTACGGAGTTGAACAGTGTAATGTACAAAGAAAATTAACAACAAAAAAAGAGAAGAACGGAATGAAGGTTTGTAAACGTGGACAGGGGCGATACACAAACTTCTGTTCATCAAACTATGTAAAACAACACGAGAAGGAATACTCAAATACTCCTCGATCATTCTGAGATGACGTTTGTAAATAATAATTGTTTAAAGCATCATAATCATACATATATAATAAATATGCAATAATGTGGCTGTTTTCATATCAGACCATGGATCATGTGTCATCGAAACGTCACATAGATACACCTATTGGTTGTGTAACAAGAAACATTTCATAATCCGTACTTATCAACCTGAAGAAAATGATGTGTCCTTAACCAATCTGAGGTCTGGCGTGAAGCAGTCAAATAAAAACTTCAAATTACTTGACCAGAAATTTGGAGGTTGTGATATATTTGTGTAACAGGAAAGGAAAAATACGTCAGCCAGACCGGGATTCGAATCCTGGACCTTCGAACTCTAAACGGACTGTTATACCACGGTTCCTCACCCCGACGCTATATCTCAGACAAAGAGCTGCGGAGTGAAATAGTGCCGAGTAAGAAACGTGTAACCTATGTACATATGTCTTGCACAATTTCTCAACCGGGTGAGAAATCGCGCTGAATTGTAGCGTTTGCTACACGATTTCTCACCCCAGCAAGACATATGGGCATAGGTGACACGTTTCTCATCCCAGTTCTCATTCTCAATTGGGGTATTGTCTGATGGATTTCCTGTTCGCCGGCGAACAACCCAGTACAGTTTCGCTACAAATCGCCCTCCTTAAACAAAGCTAATGTTTTAAAACGAAGACACACATGACCCTATTTCACCTTCCTTTTGTACAATATGTTACATGAAAGGAAAAGTATGCAAATGCTAAACTGGGATTCGAACCCGGGCCCTCCGTACTATATAAAGATGATCGACGTCGATCAAACAAATCATAAAGAAAAAAAATCAAAAGAGCCAAGAGGGGAAATGATACATGTACTGTACCTGTATATGATGATTTATGAAACTACTCGCAAATAATTCGTCAAAGCCAAAATCGCGAGGGAAAAAAAAATTAAAACGAGAAAAAAAGATATTTTTATCAAGATCCACGAAGAGTACATGTTTAGCTTATTGACAAGTATAAATATTTCAATTTATACAAAAACAAAACAAATACACAGAAACACCTCAAACACACGCCATACTTGTTCCACACAGACGCATGCATCTTATCGAGATGAACGATTTCAGATTTTCTTTTCAGGATATTTATTATAAAGATTAAATTATCACTTAAATCATTTTATTTTATTCATGAAATATTTTGCAGGATAATTTTCGGAAATGAGTACGTGACAGGAAATGAATAAAAATATTCAATTATCATTTTGAAAATTTTGAAATGTCACATGGGAGAAAATTGCAAAAACAATCATCCCATAAATAGACATTAATAACAGAGGATACGTTGAGAGCTGTTTTTCTATATAAAAATGTGGAGATGCGTACAGTTGATATTATATAGGCATCGGAATCTTAAAATGATATCACTTGTCTCCTGCTCCCTCTCCGCACATATTATGTCAACACAACAAAATGTCATAAACACAGCGACACCTGCGAGAATGTGCGTCTATATAAGGCCACAAAAACAGCGACACCCCACTGTTAGTCTGAAATTAACAGGAAACGTTCGTTGTACACATAGATCATTGTTTTCACAAATAGTTCACGATTTCAGTGTCAGCTGCTTTATAGAACATCACCAATAACATGTTTATGTAATTGGGTTTAAGCGACATTTCCTTTTCATTACAACATAATTTACAGCTTGCTTAGATGAATTTATCAATAGGTTTCCGCTCATAGCAAAAAGAAATCTTTGGAAAATAGTTTGTGTTTTGTTTATTTTTGATGGGAATCTCGAAAAATACGAACAGCAAAAATCGTATAAATATGCAAATGAAAGGGAGCGAGATGTCGACTAGCTTGGTGGGCGCTTCTCTAGATGGTGTATGACTGTACAAAACAAATTGAGCAGGGCCGTTGTCATTTCCAGTAGTCTCGTTTTAGTTTCAAGCAGCTCGCGATCAGTGGCGTATGTTTGTTAGGTGTGACGTAAAAAATAAATATTATGAAGATAGGAACCATATTAACCAAAGAAATATTAGATTTTACCGTAAAACGAAGTTGATATTTTCTACCGTGATATTTTGTTTTGTTCGTTGTCACTACCCCGATTCTCACTATGAGAACATAACATTAATTGGATTTGACCTAAAATTACATGGCGGGTGTCGATGATTAAGCAGAAGACACTTACCTTTGGAAAGCAAGAAGAACTTTAGACCGGGTTTTCCATACTGGTAAGTGTTTTCTGCTTAATCGACGACACCCGCTGTTCATATTTTGTCTCAGATTTAACGATTTTGAGTTCAATTAACGTGTTTGTTGATACTTTGATTTTTGTTTGTTGTTATGTTTTCCCCTCAAGAAACCAAGCAATTATAGAGAGTAGGGTTTTGGGGGAATAACAAATTATTTGCGTTTTCAATTTTAACGCGCTTTGAAATTACAATACAACATTCCTTGTCTTAACATTTTGTCGGATGATGCAATATATAGTCCTGTGAGTTTATGTTTTCATAAATCAACGCTTAGTTAACATAATATGTTTGCTTTCTTGATGAATAACATTTTTTTTTTTCTAATCTAATCCCTCCTTTCAGTGACAGGTCATCCCACACAAATTTGTCAATATCTATGGCAGACGAGCGTGAGCATTGCACTAGTGGATGAATTTCTACTTTTGAGAATCACATCAGACTAGGCAGCACCGCATGGCTGCCTCCGTACTAGTATTATGCTGTGTTATTCCATTTATAAGGTTAACGAGCAACTAATGAGCTTGATGTGAGAAGTTAAAATAATATAAGTGATGTCTGTGTCGTGATGGCTACTCTCTACCATGAAAGTATCAAGAATATTCATATCAGAAAGATCTACACTGAAATTCACCAAAGGACGATGTTTATGTACGGAGTACGTTCGTCAAGCCACCTGGTAGTCGGACCTCCCTGGTTGAATCTGCTTTGTCATGTCAAAACTACTCTGGAAATGTGCTATGGAGTGTGATGGATAACTTTCGTGTTATGTGAGCAACACCATCTCCATTACTAGCGACGATGTGGATAGCATTCGAAATAATTTCTTCTGACAGATTGAACAACGACTGAAGATTGTATTTTCATCCAAAACATTGGCAACGCATTAATCTCAAACAAACCAGATGTAGACTTCGGTGAAACCTGTCTTCTCTTTCATTTGTCTTCCTCAAATTGTCTACATCAGACTATTGTGTTTTGTTTGTTTCTGTGTTGTTGTTTGATTTAGATTTGACATCTAAAGGTGGCCAAAGTGTCCTACAAACTTAAAACAAGCAAATCGCTTTTCGCTGACGAGATCTACAAAGACACATCGATACGATTTTGTCATAGGAGTAATAACTGCATCGGAAATATTAAAAGGTATGTGCATGTGTACTGTGCTTAGGTTGGCGGCTGTGTCATCTGTTGATATCATCTTACTGACCATACAAAGACATCAAACAGTCAAACGAACATCGTGTAGAACAATAGGACGGCCAGTTTATGCGTCAATACGGAGGTAAAAATAATCACCGTGTTCGAAGTGCATTCCTGTTAAAAAATGATTTTGTTAGACGCACTAAATATATTACAAATTTAAGACATGTTGCATTGATGCTATTATAATTTTAATTGATGGAAGTGAAATGATTCTCGAACGTCATAAAAAATGTACAGATAACTGTTTTTTCAGACAGATTTGTTTGCAATAAATATGGACTGAAATCGCCTTGTAGTGTTCTTATTAAACAAATGTGTAATTAAGCCAATACAATTTAGTGCTGTATCCCACTTCTTATTTTCTTGCTCTGGAATTGATCTCATTTTGGTGAATAAAGCAAAATGTCGAAGTTCTTGCGTGACTCTGCCTAAACGTCTAATTGATTAGAAAGGCGTTAAGGAAGGAGAATTTTTTAGATTTTAAAGTCATTAAAAAATAAAATCGAAAATCGAAACGTTTGTCGAAAAGGACATATAGCACCCATTGCACTTCAGAATCGCAGCCAGGAGTGCGCACGGAATATAGTGCTTCAACGTCATTTTCAAAAATAAGTTTATTTTTAAATCTGATATCATGAATAAGAATTGTGATGTCAGGTGACCTGAGGTGTTTGTGATCTGATCTCCAGCAAAACTCTCAAAAAACAATATTAGGAAGGTTCGTTTTTCATCTCTATGAAAGGTCTCAACGGTGGAGGTAATCTGTTTATATATAGATTGAAATTATTGGGAAAATTGTTGTAAAAATTGATTATAGAGGCAATGTCTGATAACAACAGCTATGGTATGTGTGGTGGTGGGCCGGTGCACGGAGCTCGTGCGACACTCGTCGACAGTGGCCCCTGGACACATACGTAACCTTCCAAAATATGATGTACCACAATTTTACATTGGTATCCTACAATCATGATTGAAAGTTAGAGAAATATTACACCGGTCTTTGATTATGATTATAAGGATATTCGTCGGGAGATCATTTGGGGAAATAGAGATATCAGAAGTAATGGAAGTTCGCTAGTTTTAAGAACTGAATTGAATCTGGTTTAATATTTATCAAATGAAATTAAAATTTACCAACAGTTAAAAGAAACAAGAGACTGGATAAGTGAGGTAAGAACGGAAGGAAAAAATCAAGGGAGATAATGCAAGGGTAAATATACAAACTAACACTGATCTATTAGTCTTTGATAAAGGAGTTTGTGTTAAAATAGATAAGGTGAATAATAAGTTTCTGTATTTGGCATTTATAAGAAAAAAGAAATCCACGTCATGCTGTAGAGATATGTGTGAAAGTCTGTTTGAGATAGAAAGTAGTGGTGTTTTTTTCTTTTGTGGATTATTTGAATTCATCAATAATATCATGATTGAGAATGACGAAAAAATGTTTAAATGGAAGCTATTCAATAATATTCTTCCAAATGGAATCTTACTTAAAAGATGGAATATTATTGATGATGAAAACTGTTGCATATGTAAAGTTAAGGATGATTATATGCACTATTTTATTGAATGTCAATGCGTAGAATCATTGTGGAATTTAATCAATGAGCTTCTACGAAAACATAATTGCAATGTTCAGTTAAGAAATATGTATTACATTATGGTAGGATATAAGATTGTTGACATGAAGTACAAAGAATTTAACATTCTTATGTCTCTGATTGGTTATACAATATACAAACATTACCACATCTCAAATAGAAGGACTGACAGTAGCTCGATTGTATACTTATATAAAATATACCTTGAGAGAAAGCTACTACTACAGAGATATAGAGATATTAAATTATTAAAAGATATGGCAAAGTCTTTGAACGAGTAATGGTATAAAACGAGTAAAAAAAACAGTGAAAATAATCAATTTAAAAAAAAAGGTGCAATGATGACAGTACTGAAGGCTCAGTGCGCTTAGCACCTAAAGTTACGATTTCTGGATAAAGATGTGTAAATTAAAATAGTATGTACAGGATTTGCATGTAACCATGTAAATGTGTATGCAATGGATGAGTATGTGTGTGCGCGAGTGTGCGTGTGTGGGTGTGCGCATGTGTGGGGGTGTGGGTGTGAACATAAGTGGACATCTTGAGTAGTAGATCTGTGTTTGTATTTATGGGGCAAAGAAGTAATTCCAACAGTGTGGACAAGTTTAAGTTGTCAAATTTTCGGAGCGATCCGCTCCTTTTTCAAGACACAGTGAAACAGAACAGTTACATGTACATATACATCATATTACAAGAAGATAGAATTAATATGCTATAATTGAAAATATTTGTATTTACATACACACGCACACGCATACACATACATGTATGTATGTGCGTGCGTGCGTGCGTGCGTGTGTGTGTATGCGTGTGAGGGTGTTTGGATGTGTGTGTGTGTGTATTAGAAATAGATAGTAGGCTGGTTTCTTTCGTGTTTGTGTTGGTAATTACAAACGATATTGAATTGTGATCATTCCGTTACGCGTGTGTTTGTAATGTACGTAATGTTAGTGAACGGGCACAGGTGAGAAGGTAGTGTGCGATACTGTCTTCTTTTTTTGTAAATCGAACTGATGAAATGTGAATTGTGTTTAGTAACAAAATATAAGGGATGTGAATGCATTAACATTGTGACAATATACTGTATTTGACTATATATTTACTTAATATTATCACATAATGTGATATATAAAATCAGGAGAACTATAAATGGGAAAAAGAGCCTATATCCGAGCACAAAAAAAGAGAGTTGTGAAATGAACAATTATCCGTCTTTCCAGTGATTCAAAGGTTATTGGTGCACCAACCAACCAATCATAACGTAGTCTTTTATATCATTTCTATTGGAGCTTTACCTGGTTCTGATATAACCCTCAAACCTTTAGTAATACTTACTATATATGCGGGAAAGTCCTAACCCTAACCTCTGAACAGTAACCCTAACCATAACCCTAACCATAACCCCTCACAGTAACCCTAACCCTAACCCATGACAGTAGCCCTAACCCTAGCCCCTGACAGTAACACTTACAAGAAATCAGGAAATGTCCTAAGAAATGTACTATGAGGAGGCCCTTGTGAGGCTGTAAGCACATTTCAGTCCAATATGTATGTCTTATTCCTTTAAAACGTATGATGATGTACACCCAAACATTGTAACACACTCAGAAATACGATGTCGAAATTAATTAATTGCGTAATACGCTATAGTAGTCATTAGGTTTGGTTTTATTTTGTTTAACGTCCTATTAACAGCTAAGGTAATTTAAGGACGTGACTCCATGTGTGTCGTGTAAGCGTGTATGTGTGTATATGTGCTGGAGACAGTGTATGGTGGTGTAATCGCCTCCTTGTGATAGCGCGGATATGATGCCGACTTTATAGTGCTACCTCACTGAATTACCATGCCGAAGGCACCCAACACAGCATTCCGCCCGGTCACATTATATTGACAACGGGTGAACCAATAGGGGAAAAAAATAGCACATATCATAGAGCGCCGAATTCGTCCCCAATGAGACTCCACATCTAGAAGCATTAACTTTTTGAACTGATAAAGTCTGCGTCGGCACCTAATATAAAAAGGACCCTCTTAGTGGATCTTATAGGTACAGGACCCATCACGAAAAAAAATTATTGGAGTACCTCAAGGATTGTCCTAAAGACCACTAAAAAGAATAACTTCATCCAAAACACTGATATGAGATATTTAAAAATAAAATCTCTGACTGGTTTTTACGTATACATCCTTGCAACGGTTTTATCGATTTGATTGACGTTTTAGACACGTCACAGTGCTAAAACATTTCAAAATGTAGGACCTGTAGTATACTTGAGACTGACAGGACTAAACGTCACTAATAAACGTCACTAAACGTCACTAATAAACGTCACTAATAAACGTCACTAATAAACGTCACTAATATAATAAACGTCACTAATAAATAACTTTCTGAAAGGTAGCTTCGACTGAACTAATGAAATGCCATCCTCGATATCTAGGGGTTACGCTCACTTTCGCTCTCTACACCCCTGGAATATGTCATAGCAAAATTGAAGACACGAAGATAGCTTTTTGATTGGTCTCAGGTAAAAAGACCCTGACCAATCGCTAGGCTGATACCTGTCCTTTGAAGATTGCAAAAGAAAGACGCCCGACTTCGAAGCCTGTCAATTTCTACCGTTGCGTGCGCGCGAGATTCTTTTGATGTACATCAAAGTATCGAACTAGTCTTCTTGTCTCATCAAAAAGGTGGCGAACACCGAACCTTCATTTTTGCTATGACATATTCCAGGGGTGCAGAGAGCGAATGTGAGCGTAAACCATGGATATCGCGGATGATGAATTGCAAAACCTTCAATGTTGATGAAACAAAAGGACAATCACAACACTGAATGAAATGTAATCTTTCGTAAGTGAGCTGTGTAGAAAATCAATGCTTTTTTACAGTCAATATATATTATCCAGCGAATAACGCTACACTTACACCGTACCGTAGAAACGAAAGGAACATACAGTAAGACTTCTTAGCCAGCTGTGCCACATTAAGATAATGTCTGTTTGGGATTCTGAAGGAATTTGTCAAGTCCAGGTTAAAGTCATACATGTCTTCGTTCGCTCCTCAAAATAGGCTTAATGATTATCATCGGCATTACAACAGTTCGACGAAATACAAAATTATAATTGATGACCTTAAAAAAACTCCACCATTTTCAAATGATACGGTATTCGCTTCTTCTCTGTATTACAACATCACAAGCGGATTCTATTAAAACTCATCCTAATGACATTTGAAACTAGCTTGGAGACTTCAAAACACTTTTGCTGATGTGGTACAAAGTCGATTTTTAAACCAGTTCGTACGTAATTTATAAATGCCAACGTTTGCCAACATGAGGATAGATACACTACATCTCGTATTTCGTACATGTCATACTGTTATTCTGCACTTATTGCTCCCAAGCCTCACAACTACAATCTAACGTCTTCGTTATCTTATAAGGACAACTTTCAAATTGCACTTCGTTTTTTTAATTTGTCAAACGGCAATGTATGAAGATTAATAGAATCTATCGCTACTGGTCGTGTAAGATAGAGAAATCTCAACCCGAGGACTAAGATTTTTTTGTCCAGAACGAGGCTTGCCGAGGTCTGGACAAAAAAATCTTAGTCCGAGGGTTGAGATTTCTCTATCTTACACAACCAGTAGCGATTGATTATTTTTCTCCCATATCTAACAGTATTTTAATGTGAAACAAAGGTAAACATGGACCCGAAACACATACAGGCAATTTGTTGATGGATTGTTGACGTGACGTCATTGTATTGTTGAAGTGACGTCATGCCATTGTTATGAATAGGGGAATCCCCCCGTCTCAACCCTAGGGCGGAGACAGATAAATCTAGCACCGGCAAAACGGGAGATAAATCTGTCAGGTGTGGGAGAAATGGCAATAAACAATTTTGGAACATAATTTGTGAAAAGCACGACAAAGAACAAAATATAATAAATCTATGATGAAATCACTAGCATGATTGACTTATTGGTATCTTTGAGTTCAGTTTGGTTTGGTTTGTTTGTGTTTTACGACCTATCAACAGCTATGGTCATTTAAGGACGTGCCAGGTTTTAGAGGTAGAGGAAAGCCGGAGTTCCTCGAAAAAAACACCATCGACCTACGGCCAGTACTTGGCGACTGTCCCACGTAGGCCTCGAACCCGCGGCCCAGTGGTGGAGGGTTAGCGGTAGAAAAATGTTAGACGCCTTAACCACTTGGCCACTGCGTCCCCTTATTTGAGTTCGGAAGCAATATTTTCCAGGTGACATTAGGCATTGCCATGCGAACAAACTGTGTTCCTTTTGGTCGAAATGTGTTTTTTTGCAGTTAAGGCTGACCTTACTGAAGAGTATATCTGGTCTAGTAACAAAACCCCATTCCTTCAATTTCACTTTCAGCTATATCGACAATGTGCTACCTTTAAATAACAGGAAATGTATTGACCACGTTGAAAGTATTGAAGAACACTACAGATTCTTGTTCATCAGATGACCTACGAACTAGGTTGTGATAAAATGGTATATAAGAACCTCGAATTATTATTATTATTATTTTTACAACATAACCAACACAACTAATTGCTACGCTGTATAAAATGAGAAAATGATTATGATTTTCCTGTCGTAAACTTTTCCTTTCTTCATTGTAACACCCCTTCTTTCCAAATCTACGGTAACTACGTATACATGATTCAGTTGATTCGGAATTCATGAACTTGCTTCGCAAAATTATCATATGATGAGATGAAAAGGAAGCACCTAATTGAAAGTCCTGTTTGTAGATACAGAAAGCCGATTAGTAAACATTTACAATTTGTCCATTGAGGACCACTCCTGCAGTTGGGGGATCGAGAAAAGAATACACCTGCTGTTACCCACCGCACGTATCGTAAGAGGCGACTATTGTGGGAATCCCCCTCCAGAGTTGGGAATTTGCTTTTGTGCCCTCTACTTGGTGACTAAATATGCTGCACCAATTGCAATAGCTGGGATATTTATATTTCTCTCTACCTCTAACTACCTTTAATTTCCTAGCGCCTTGCTTGGCAATACTTCGCTTTTGGCTTTAATGTTGAAAGTTCGCCCAGGTGAGGAATTAAGGCATTGGATTCTGTCCGCAGGCCGGGACATACCAAAGTCCTTCAAAATGGTAGTTGTTATTCTCTGCTTAACGTTCAGCATTTAGGATAATGGCAACAACTGGTTCACCCGTTGTCAGAACTGATGACACAATGTTGATGTGTACCAAAATCTCTCATTGATATCCCCTTGATATCACAACACACGATGTATGTGGTCTTTCAGAACCCAGTCCTATAGTTACTGTACGCAATATGCATGTATATTAATAATCTGCATAGGAAGACTTCAACGTAAAGAAACAATATTACAACCGTCTGCAGACACATAAATTTACTCAGTATTAACGTTTTTACACGAGAATTGGTAGGGGAAGGCCGTATGGTGACAGGTATGTTTATATTAATATCTTTTTTAAATATGGTGCGTCACATACGATTACGCTGATAATTAAAACGATATTTACGTATTTTCTTGACGGAAATGGTAAATTAGAAGTTGTTAGGGACATATATCTCAAATTTGCTTTCCTATTGTCATTGTTTCAGATATATGTAGGAAAGTGTTGGTCACTTATCATAATACTGCTATATTTTTCATGGGACATATTTGTTCGGATTAAATCAAGGGAGTTGAAAAGCTAAATATCCAAAGACGCCATCACTATAATAAGTAACGAATTTAGATATTACATTGTCCAATCGCAGATCATTAGAATTCGTGGTATTTTCAAAGACAGTTTGCGGTTTTACAGATGAAAGGCGAGAGAGAATGTACATGTTAAGCACATTGAAAGTTTTCGTTTTCTACGAACTACAATATTGTTCCCGAAATTAACTAATGTACGGGGAACAGTAAAGCATTGATTAAAGTACGTAAACAGCTCGTTAAAAGTAAAGCAACAGTTCGCAAATAGGATAACGATTATAAGTTCGCCGCGCAATTTTTAACAAAATAAGATTTCATGGTAATTAAAGGAACAATGCACGCTTTATATCACAAACCGTCCTGGAAATACGTAAAAACAAGATAACCAATTATACATCTTCCCTGTGCACACGATCGTTACGTCAAAGACCATATTAGGACAATCCATATTACAAAATGTATCAAAAATCTGTCGGTATTCCGCGGGTTATAGTTAACAAACAAAGGATTTACGTTCGGCCATAACGGGAAATCGGCATCGAATGAGATATGTCAAAAGACATTCAGAGATTTGGTAGACTGTGAGAGACATAAGAAATTACACAAACAATTGTAAAATATGCTAAAAATAAATTAGAAAACGCCCACGACAATCAAAATTGATTACGTACAGAAACCCCTAGGAATTCGACAACGGTATTAAATAAGTCCGTGATGTGACGGAATAATGACATAGTGACATATGATATTAGGCCTGTAATTCATGAACATACATTTTTTTTTTTTTTTAATTTTATCAACGACAGTAACAACTAAATTTCAGGATAAGGAGATTCTATTTCATATATTGAATCTGTCAGAAACACTTTTATCATAATGTAGTTTAAGGATAAAATCTTTAAATGACAGACTAAACTCGGCAAGGGTTTTCATTACTAAATCAAAAATTTACCTCAAGATATAGTTTCCATGCAGATTAAAGAGGATTTTATATTTCAAACACTTGTGGCTTGAAAAGTATAACTATGGAAATTAATTCAGTACATATATCAATTCCTGTAGCTATCATTACCAGCACTTGACTGATACAACAGCAGGCTAGGTAACAACTGCGTCAGAGATCTTGCACGATATATATGGTTTGGTTTGATTTTGTCCGTCCTCGATATCCAGGGGTTACTTTCACTTTCTCCCATGGCACCCACCTATATAGTCTATGTAGGCCTGATTATTATCCCTTTAAAACATTCTTGACGGGGGCGAGATAGTTATTTGCAAAATTCCTATCAAAGACTTCTAGACAAGTATGACGTGTTTGTTGATAAAAGATATGCCATATTTTAGCTAATTTCTTACAACCTGGGCACAAAACCTTTTGAAAACAAAAAACTGAAATGTGGAAATCGAGCCCCTGTGTGCACATGTTCGTGTAAGCGTCTTTGGGACTCAGATGAAAAGAAACAACATGGCTGTCACAAGTAAAGGTTATCAAGGCACAGTATGGTTCCAGAGGGAATTTGCTGTTTCTTCAAAAAAAAGAGGATGTCATCTCGTAACAGACGAAGTACTAGCTAATGTTCCAGAAATTGCAAACATGAAAATTGGATTGCTGAACCTCCATAGTTAGTAAAGCTCAAAAAACCTTTCAAACACCATCTGACACGCTACCATGTGATGTTGATGTTAAAAATGACTCCTATCAAGCGTAATGTCCTTGTTTTGATTATTACCTAGCCTATCACAGTGACACGTTTTCTTCACATGGTTACCTTTTAGTGGTATAGTTCTGACAAACTCGCCTAAAAAAGTATTTAACTCGTTGGTGGATTTACATGTACATGTAATAGAAACTTACAGTGTACCGGTGTCGCCAGGGCGGGCCTCGTGGGCTTACATCTGTCTCAGGAGGTTGTCCAAACTGGACACATTTTGTATAGAAATGGTTAGAGAAAACTTTAACAAGTCTCCGAACACACGGCTCGTCTGGGTGTGATAATTAAAAGCATTATTGTGTACATGTCATCAACAAAGTTATAATCTGAATGTATGTTTTACAAGTTTCTTAATGTTGAGTCCATTTTGACAAGTATTGCCTGAATGCTGTGACCTAATTTGTGCTACAGACAATCCTGCCATCTTTAGTGACACTACACATTCAACTGTCTAATTATAATAGAGTCGTTTTTTTAGGTGACAACTAGCTATATGTAGTACATAATTAACAGTGACTTTTGAACTTCCAAATTCTGTTGTGCAGAAATACTGTGCAATGAATGTTAAAAATGTTTTTTTTTATGCTATGTAGTAAAACGAGAAATAGTGATAAAGATAGTGCCGTCGCTGGGGCTCGAACCCGCAACCCTTGGCTCTCCAGCCCGATTCCTGTTAGCCACTAAGCTAAAGGGAAATTCCCTACAGCTTACACTTGTAAAGCAACCTGATAAATGCACATCTTTTACAGTTAGATAATCTGATTATTCATAATATGTGTTTGTGCCCATTTGAAACAACAAAGAGTGAAGGGATAATATTGATAATTATGCCGTGTGCAAACCTAGCTCCCCTATTGTAGATGGAAATAACTGATTTTCTACATTAATATTTTTTTTAATGGAGCAAAGCTTGTTATTTTGGACTACCCAGTTGATTGGGGACCAAATCCCTTAAACTAATCATCAATTTCTCTTGTTGTTGTTCTCAGTAAAATATGGCATGTATGTGAATTGATTGATGCCAAATGAAAGATAAACAACTATGAATGTATTGATAACACTTATGTTTAATTATTCTAAACAGGAGGCACAGTAGTCAAGTGGTAGGACGCCGGGCTCTAGACCGAGTCACGGCACAGCACTGTGTTGTATCTTTGAGCAAGATACTTTACTCCGCTTGTTCCAGTCTACTCAGCTGTAAATGAGTATGTGGTTGGGCAGTGATAGAATTGTTGAATGCTAGCTGTGATCGCCGAAATGGCAACACCGGCTGTATGCTCCCTAGGGAGTTGAGAAAGATATTGGCTGGTTGCAAAGGCCCTATAACCATGGATAATAATGTGTGAACCGCTTTGAGACAACCTACGTACTAGGTTATGATGAAGCCGTATATAAGAACCTCAAATTATTATTATCATTATTATAAACAGGAGTTATTTATTTTTACGTTTAATGGAGATAATTTTAAATTCAATAACATTTTAAGTCTAAGGTAGTGTGCTACTACTGTGTGCCCATAAATAGCTGATGATATTTAATTGTTTATAAAAACAATATTTTGTTTTTCAGTAAAACATACATCGGCCAGTCTGTGTTTAAATGAGGTATGTACAGTTTTCAGGTACCTTAATATTTAAATAGTAGTTGAGTGTCTTTATTCACTATTGGGTGAGTGTAAACACCTTTTTAGGTCTGCAACAAATGTCATTTTAGTCGGATTGTTTCATTCCGACTTAAGATTCAGGAAAAATACTAGAGCTTCACGAATGAGTTTTTGGTTTTGTTACGTGAACTGAAGTATTGTTTTGAGATGTTCGGAAGATTATTATAATTCAATATTTTCAAAATTAAGACTATATAACCTATGAAAGCTTCGATCAAAAACCGCCACTTGATGTAATTAATGGACTAGGTCGAATGCATGGTGAGTGCCAAGATACCTCTGAGATCTCTTGTTTGCTCATTGCTAATATACCTTAATTTATTGCAAAACCCACCATTGTTTTGCTGAGTTTTTGATTGTTTGATAGAGTATTTAAAAACATGCATGTGTTCTTTTCCCTAAAAATATGGAAAAAAATGATAATTACTAAAGAAACAACATCATGCTGTAATGCCTCGCTAAGATCTCCATACATGAAATCCAATCTCCCTACTTTAAAATACAAATCCCCCCTACATTTTGTCGTCACATGAATGTTTACCATAAAACTTGTGTTGTTTGTTTTTCAGAACTGGGATCCAGATGTGAGGTAATCTAACAAAGTCATGCCACAAAATACTCCATTGACAGTCAGTCATTGCACAGCTTCTACAAAAATATATTGTAAAAAAATTAAGTTCAAATATTTGTTGTTTCTAACACAAACTACGTACTTCATAAGGAGAGTAATGGAAGCATCAGATTTATTCAGACCGTGTTATATTTTAAGGAATGTAAAAATCAAAACTAGTACAAAGGCATCCCTGTTATTCTAATGGAAACATTTTGTTATCTTTTAATAACAATTTGATCTGTCTTCTCTGAACAAATGACGTTTTCCATTCTTCCTCAAGTATCATAAAACCAAGGGTAATGATATTTGATTTGTAGCGGAAATATAGGGATATCTAACCTATTAAGACCTTCATTTAAGATCCCAGAGGTCAAATTATGTTAAAATCTTAAACGAGTTCTTCTCAAGAGAAAACCATTAAAGATCTCTGTACCACTTCCAAACCTGGATATAACTGTAGCACCGTTTGGCTAGGACAGTTCCGTTGACTGGCTAGCTCAATCGGTTAGAGATATAGTATAACAGTCTGAAGTCACAGGTTTGAATCCCAGTCTAGCTCCACTGATATTTGTTAGTCAAAACACTGATGTTGATTATGTATATATTTTTTTTTTGTCTTTCTTATTTCTCATAAAAGTCCCACAAGGTATTTTTCATTTATCTATTTTTTATAAAAAGCTATTATAGTTTGAAAAAACAGTTTCCAGTAATTAGTGACAGTTTTTGGCAGTGGTACGGGGATCCTTAAATAATTTGTTTTACATTTCCAGAGTTGACATGGAGATGATGCTGAACAAACTGGTGCCTGATGTAAGTTAAGTGATCCTGTAGTAGCTTTGGATAGTTTAAGGGAGTATGCCTCCTTACATTTATGGGTTAGAGTTATTTCCCTTTAAACATATTTAATTGATGAACAACAATTGATTTTCATAGGGGGGAAAACTCTCAGTAGTACAAGACGTCAAAACAATGTCCAAAGCCAAGTCTCACCAAATACCCATATGCTGGTCCTGTTTAGAGAAACTGCTGACTGTGCTGTGGACATTGTTCTGACATCGTGTCATTATGACGTCATATATTCAAGGAGTCAATATGGCGGCATAATTTTTGATAGCCCGAGTTTCTTCTGGCCCTGACACCAGACTTAGACATTTTGACAGATAGATGTCTGGTGTGGGGCCAGAGCGCACTACTTTATAAAAACGTGGATTCGCCGACACCGTTTGGTATAAGGGAGTGACTAATCAACAAATAAGACATGGTCCAGAAATCTTTTTAACAAGAATAATATTGTCCGTTTTCGGTCCGGATCAGTACGGTTTGTTGATTAGTCACATCCTTCACCTGCAAAATGGTGTTTGCTCAGGTGGGAAATTTGAAATAATTGAAAACCGATGACTCTACTGAAGGAAGTTAGCAGCTATTGGTGATAATAAGAGCAGATTTGAATAAAAAAAAAAATCCATTTATCGATTTATATGAGGTATGTGTTGTGTCATAGTAGATTTTTGTTGTCACCATCTCAAAACCCCCTCGATACCAAAGGTTAGTGGAGAATTCCACGTTTTCATAAAGTAGTGCACTCTGGCCCCACACTAGACATCTATCTGTCAAAATGTCTGGTGTCAGGACCAGAGGAAGCTCAGGCTAAATTTTTGTGTATCATTTCCTTTTCTTCCAAAGAATTGAGATAGATGTAACTCAAATCTATCGTTGATGACTGAGGGTAACCATTGTTTTATCATTTAATTAATAGTTATGAATTATCTGAGTGTTTATCAATGCATGTACGTGGACTCCTGGCTCGTGACCGAAGGGTTGCGAGTTCAAGTCACGGCATGACACTGTGTTGTATCTTTGAGCAAGATACTTTACTCCACTTGTTCCAGTCTACTCAGCTGTAAATGAGTATGTAGTTGGGCAGTGCTATAATTGTTGAATGCTAGATGTGAGCGTAGAGATTGCAGCATCGGCTGTATGCTCCCCAGAGATTTGAGAAAGATATTGGCTGGTTGCGAAGGCCCTATAACTACGAATAATAATTTGTGAACCGCTTTGAGACGACCTACAAACTTGGTTGTGATAAAACGGTAATTTTGATCTTTTCTACTTGTTGATGTAATTGAAGGAGAGATATGACTTACCACATGTTAGAACTATACACAATATTGTGCAAGTTACTCCAGTTTCAGGAATACTTTCTCTTAAATATTTTATGTCAACCCTGTCTGCTGAGAAAACTTGCATTGTTTTAATGATCTCAATATTCCTCACTTGGCTATTCTCTTGAAAGTGTTTGTCCAGACACTTTACTCGGATTGCTTTAGTCTATCCAGCTGTATAAGTAGGTACTGCTACCAGCACTTGTGGGAAATAGTCTAGTGAATGACTGATGTTCTTCAAAATAAGAGGGATCACTGAAAGCCTTGCTCTATTCCTAGTACTTGTGGGCCCCTGAAGTCAGAAAAAGTGTGCATTATACATACACATACTTTATTGCTATATTGATTAATTTGTTCTTTGTTGTCTGTTGACAGAGTACACCTTTCAAACACTCCTGTGAGGGTCCGGATGACATGGTAAGAACATTCACGTTACAAATCAAAACGCGAAAACAACTGTTAGGGCAAATAAAAAATGTCTGTTTATAAATGGTACCTATAAACATGTACCTCTGCTAGTTTTCACAGCCAATCCTAGACCAATATTGGTAGTCAGGATTTGTGCTTCATAGTAGATACAATATGTAAAAAAGTGTCTGAAAAAACTGTTATGCCTATAGCATTAATAAATCATTTCTGAAAAGAAAACCATACCTTGTGGGACTTTCATGAAAACTAAAAGATATGTAATAAACATAATATTATCAACAAGAGTATTTTGTGTGTAAAAAAGTTAACGTGGTCAGACCATGAATCGAACCATGGACTTCAGATTGTTACTGTTCTATCGCTCTAACAGACTGAGCAACCTTGTCAACAGAGGTGCACTGGCCCAACTGTGCTACAGTTATATCCAAAACGGAAGTTAAGGGGAGGTTACTGTACATTAATGTACGGGAAAAATACATAGTCTAGTGGGACTGAGATCCGTAATGATGTGGTCAGACTCTGATCGAAAAAACATTTATGTTCTCTGTTTCCGCAGCCAGCACATGTAAAAGCTGCATTTCTCGGGGCGTCGGTCAACGTGCCTCTGACAGAAGGGAAACTGAACCTGGGTACTTGGCAGGGGATTTGGTTGTGTGAGCACCGCAATCATGCAGGTAATATATCAACAGTACTTGTTATGGATAGGGTTGGGTTGAACAAATTATTTCACAGGTTTACTTTACAGCACAAATCACTTAAGTTATTGGTCTCATCAGGGCGATATCTATTTCATATAGAATATCTATTATCTTTACAAATTATGCATCACAAAAAAGTCTCCATGAAGAAAATTAACTCTTACTTTAATTTGACTTTTGCACCAAAAAGTTTAAATGTCTAAATTTGTTTAATATGAAAAGGGTTTTGGAAATATCCCTGCTTTACAGCAACAGTACGAATGGTTCAAAATCAAATTTGATGATGGTGCAAGGGAAGTAACCCTTACTTCATTCAAAGTCTATCAAGTACAAATTTGTAGTTATTATCTAGCTGTACACGTCATGGCTTCATTTTTCCTGGCCAGTAGTTAATTAGACTGTGAAGTTTCGTCCAACTTGTAAGACAAATATTAAAAAAACAGTGGCCTTTGAACATCTACAACCATGTAAACATAGCTGAAATATCATGATTCAATTAACGGGAAATTAAAATGTTGTTATTTATTGCTTGACATAGTGCAAATTATTACAAGTGTAATAATTGATTACTTTTTATTTCATTGCAGGGAAAAGAAATCTGGTTGCTACACTACAAGGAGCTTTAAAATGATCCAAAATTTATTTTAAATTTTTAAGAAAAAAAACATCACTAATTGCAACAACTTAACCTCAACTTAGTAATTATGAAAACAGTGCTATTGCTAAGCATGATGGCCAGTGTTCCCAGAATCAACCAATGCCGTTTGATGACACACTTCCACACTGTTGATCTTCCAGGACTTGTGAATAATGCCAAAGTTTGGCGCTGTGTTTTCTACATACGATGCTAATGTCAGGCTTTGATGTGGCGAGTAATTCCAGCATGTTGTTTGAACATTGCCAATTTTTTAACGTCTTGTTCCCGAAATGTTACTGTTGATAAAAGAATTATGTGCGATCTTACACATTAGACTTGATAGATGTTTTCTAAATGCTGCAGAAATATCTACATTGTTTCAAGTTAGAGAAAAGGGAGAACAATTTATTTAGATGATTCGCAATATTTTCCAATCTGAAGAAGGTAACAATTCCCAATCCAGTAATACCCTGACCTAAGTGATGGTACTGTATACAGTCCGGTATTACTATTTAACTGGCAATCATTTAATTATCTGAGTTCAAATTACCAATCATATAAGGTTCTAAGATTTTCTTAAATTGGAACTCTTTTAAGAATGAAATTCATGTTATATAAAGGTATCATATACATTTAAGGTGTTTGTTTGCATTTTCATCGACTGGGTCCTTTGATAAACCAAGGGGACTTGGTCTGTAGAAAGAGGTAAAAATAGTAACACATGGGGTAAAATACTAACAGGAGTAAATGGGGGAGGGAGTGGTAAACAGTTTTTATTTTCTGAAAGTCGTGTTTTAACAGCTGTTTGGTCTCCACAGATCTAACGATCCTAAGACAAAGGTGTAATCATAAATTCCTCAGTTTAGCTTGATGATAAATGTTTCCTCTAGTCTCATGTTGACGCAAGATGAAGCCAAGAAGAATGGATGAATACAGCAGTAAGACTGCAGGCAGTTCCGTATTGTTTTCATTATGCTTCCCTTTAAACAAATATATGGTTGTCTGTTTGTTGGTATGTGTCTCCATGTCCCTATGTGTCCAAAATAAATGGTTTCAGGGGAGAGGGAAGGTCTACTGGTTTTTGGGTCACTAGGTCAGAGGTCATGGTCACATCGGCTATTAGACTCAAATTTTACGATTTTTTTTTTTTAATTAAAAGATTGTTATAAAAAAACCAGAAAGTTGGTTTCTGGATGTCGTTGAATGTTACAAAATATGTAACCAAAATTTTGTAACTGGTGCCCCTTGGGAAGAGGAGAATTCCTATTGATTTTAGGGATACTAGGTCAAAGTTAAAGGTCACAGCACCTATAAATGTATTGATTCTGGAGGTTATGGCTTGAACAGTTTGTCAGGTCTAAACTAAAGCTAGATGGATGTGGTCCCTTTGGAAGAGGAACATCTCTATTGACTTCGGGTTATTGGGCTACAGGGTGACAGATATCTGGGTTTTTTTCTTGAATTTGAACAAATATTTACTGTCAGCAATATAGAGGGGTTTTTTTTCAGGAGAGCATTTGTGAGTTCTTCTGACTTTATTTTTAGTTTTAATAGTTACACATCATAAAACTGGTCATTTGTTTATGTTAGAGAGACATTCAGGTGTTCACTCTCAATTTTGACTTTAACTTATATTTAATAAAAATAGAAACGATGTCTGAAGTGAAGAAATTTTAAATTGATTAACTGATCAAGATATGGTCATTTTAATTACGTTTTAGATAATTTTAATTTTTTTGTCATATTGTTTCTCCCCTATGAAAAGTTAAGTATAAAAATGCATGTTTGTCAATATCTTTTATTCACCTGGTTATTTTGTGCAGCAAATTCCCAATTACTGTAGAATGGAATTTCCACACATGGAAATCTTCATGTTGCAACTCTTTACAACTAATTGCAATGTAGAAAATTGTGTGGTGGTGGTGGTGGTGGTGAAATCCATATAGTCAACATATTAAAAAAATTATATAATTAATTAATCTATCAACAAATTGTTACATGTGGATATTTTCGCACTTTTTTACTTGAATTGAAATGCGCCAGAATGTCCACACCGCGAAAATGTCCACTTTTACAGTAAATTTTAATATGAATAAATTATTTAAATCATTGCTCATTGTTTGTTTATTTTCAATTTTATATCCCCTTTTCACTTGTTAGTTTTTAGCTAACCTGGCTCAGAGGGCCAAGTGAGCTTATGCCGTGGTGCGGCGTCCCGCGTCAATATTTTACTTTAAACACCTTCTTCTTAATAACCAAGAGGCCTAGGGTGATGTTATTTGGCCAGAAGCCTGCTGGGATGAAGGGCTACCAAGTTTGTTCAAATAAATGACCTTCACCGGTATTCGATGTCACAGGGGTCAAATATGTTAAAAAAATTAAACAACTTCTTCTGAATAGCCGAAATGCCCAGGGTGATGATATTTGGTCAGTAGCATGCTGGGATGAAGGGCTACAAAGTTTGTTTAAATGAGTGACCTTGACTTATATTTAAGGTCTCAAGGGTCAAATATGTTTAAAACCTTTAAACATTTTCTGAATAACCAAAAGGTGCAGGATGATGATATTTGGCCCATAACATGATGGGATGAAGGGCTACCAAGTTTGTTCAAATGAATGACCTTGAACTATATTCAAGGTCACAGGGGTCAAATATGTTTAAAATCTCTAAACCACCTCTTCTGAATAACCAAAATGCCCAGGATGTTGATATTTGGTCAGCAGCAGACTGGGATGAAGGGCTACAAAGTTTGTTTAAATGAATGACCTTGACTTATATTTAAGGTCTCAAGGGTCAAATATGTTTGAAACCTTTACAATTTTTCTGAATAACCAAAAGGTGCAGGATGATGATATTTGGCCCATAACATGATGGGATGAAGGGCTACCACGTTTGTTCAAATGAATTACCTTGATTAATATTCAAGGTCACAGGGGTCAAATATGTTTAAAATCTCTAAACCACCTCTTTTGTATAACCAAAATGCCCAGGGTGATGATGTTTGGCCAGTATCATGCTGGGATGAAGGGTTACCAAGTTTGTTCAAATGAATGGCCTTCACTTATATTTAAGGTCACATGGGTCAAATATGTTTAAAATCTTTAAATGACATCTTCTAAATAACCAAGAAACACAGGGTGTTGATGTTTAGCCAGTAGCATACTAGGATGAAGGGCTACCAAGTGTGTTCAAATGAATGACCTTCACTAATATTCAATGTCACAGGGGTCAAATATGTTTAAAAAAATTAAACGACCTCTTCTGAATAACCGAAATGCCCAGAGTGATGATGTTTGGCCAGTATCATGCTGGGATGAAAGACTACCAAGTCTGTTCAAATAAATGACCTTCATTCATATTCAAGGTCACAGGGGTCAAATGTCTAAAAAAAACAAAAAAACTTCTGAATAACCACAATGCCCAGGATGTTGATATTAGGTTAGTAGCAGACTAGGATGAAGGGCTACAATGTTTATTTAAATGAATGACCTTGACTTATATTTAAGGTCAGGAGGTTCAAATATGTTTGAAACTTTTAAACAACTTCTTCTGAATAACCAAAAGGTGCAGGATGTTGATATTTAACAAGTAGCGTGCTTGTATAAAGGGCTTTCAAGCATTTTAATTTGAATAACCTTGACCCACTTTCAAGGTCACATTTGGTCAAATATGTGTAAACATTTAAATGACCTTATCTTGATAAACAAAAGGATAGGGTGGTGATATTTTGCAAGTTGCATCCTGAGATGAAGGGCTGTAAAATGTGTTCAACGTAATGACCTTATTGGACTTTTAAGGTCACAGGGGTGAAATGGTTTGTAAATCTTTTAACAGGTTCTTTTGAATGACTTATAGTCATAATTACTGATATTTTGCCTGTAGCTTTTTTAGATCAATTTTAAGGTTACAAGTGTGAGATTTAGACCAGGTGAGCGATGCAGGCCCATTAGGCCTTTTGTTATATGTAATACCTTCTTTTGATGTGTCTCCATTTATTGCATGACGGAGATTTACGTCCCTGTTTCGGCCAGATCGACCCTTATAGGACAAGTTCAAAGCATCGTTAGATGACCTTTGCAGTTAAGGATCCCTGCCCCTACAGTAACCTCTTCATAGTTTAGAAAACTGTATCACAGTGACAGTTGACCATGGCACTTCCGTTGACTATGTGATAGTAAGCTCAGTCGGTTAGAGCGATATAATATACGATTATTAAAAATCTTGTCCCGCAAGATGTGGTTTTCTTTTCAAAGAACACAGTTTGTATTGCATAGTTAACAGCTTTTGGCCATGGTACGGGGATCCTTAATTAATAGGACGCTTCGCAAAACTTGCTTCAATCACTATCAGAGGGAATCCTGTTGACTCGGTATTTCTCTGCCAAGGGCCCTTCAGACAATATATCAAAGTACTGAAAGCACTATGATGTGAACACCGAATACAAAACATGCACGTTCGTCTCACCATGGAATCTATGTGAGACTTTCTCAATATCCATGAGTAACATTGGGGGGCAATAATTGACACATGCACTTTGCATAGTACTGACTATGTGTACCAAGCTGCTTTAAAGTCAGTCTTGAACTTTTAATAGCACCAGTATATCAAGACAAATGGGCATTCCATTCTTTAACAATGTCTTAAGGCCGAAATCTGATATTGTCATCATTGCTGTTGAAGTCAAGGGAACAAGAACCTAATTGTCAGACACAAGTTAAGTCACGTGTATTTATTAATTCTCGCTGAAATACAAACCAATGTTTAAAAGAAAACGTCATAAAAAACTGAGAACATAACTGTTTTTGTTAGAAATGTGTTAATTGCTTAAAGTATAAATAAACGCAAGTTGTTCGCAATGTACTATCTCCTGATAGAGTTTTCTCTGGCCCTGACACCAGGCTTTGACATTGCGAGACATCTTATCTGTCAAAATGTTTAAGTTTGGTGTCAGGGCCAGAGGAAAGCCAAGCTTCTAATAAAACTATACTTATCTAATTAGTATTGGACATAGTGGGGTTGATGTGGTCCATTCTAGGATTGGTTGGAATTAGTGTATTTTCAAAAGAAATGTAAAACTGTGTCAAGGAAGTTTTTCTTTAATTTTAAGCTGTGCCAATTTCTTGGCCCCATGGAACCCCATTATAACATCAGATCGGTGGTACATTGTATTCCCATTAAAAAAACTGGGTAATTGAAACCGTTTAAATGGTTGGTTTATTGCTTCCGATTACTGCGCTTGGTTAATGCAACTTTTTATTGATACCGTTTAGAAAGCTAGGTTATTGACACCGTTTAGAAAGCTAAATTATTGAAACCGTTTAGAGAATTGGGTCATTGATACCGTTTAGAAAGTTAGGTAACTAATACCGTTTAGAAAGCTAGGTTATTGATACCGTTTAGAAAGCTAGGTTATTGACACAGTTTAGAAAGCTAGGTTATTGATATCGTTTAGAAAGCTAGATTATTGATACCGTTTAGAGAATTGGGTCATTGATACCGTTTAGAAAGTTAGGTCATTGATACCGTTTAGAAAGCTAGGTTATTGATACCGTTTAGAGAATTGGGTCATTGATACCGTTTAGAAAGTTAGGTAATTAATACCGTTTAGAAAGCTAGGTTAATGATACCGTTTAGAAAGCTAGGTAATTAATACCGTTTAGAAAGCTAGGTTATTAATACCGTTTAGAAAGCTAGGTTATTAATACCGTTTAGAAAGCTAGGTCATTGATACCGTTTAGAAAGCTAGGTAATTGATACCGTTTAGAAAGCTAGGTAAATAATACCGTTTAGAAAGCTAGGTTAATGATACCGTTTAGAGAATTGGGTCATTGATACCGTTTAGAAAGCTAGGTAATTAATACCGTTTAGAAAGCTAGGTAAATAATACCGTTTAGAAAGCTAGGTAATTGATACCGTTTAGAGAATTGGGTCATTGATACCGTTTAGAAAGCTAGGTAATTAATACCGTTTAGAAAGCTAGGTTATTAATACCGTTTAGAAAGCTAGGTCATTGATCCCGTTTAGAAAGTTAGGTCATTGATACCGTTTAGAAAGCTAGGTTAATGATACCGTTTAGAAAGCTAGGTAATTAATACCGTTTAGAAAGCTAGGCTACTGATACCGTTTAGAAAGTTAGGTTATTGATACCGTTTAGAGAATTGGGTCATTGATACCGTTTAGAAAGCTAGGTTATTGACACCGTTTAGAAAGCTAGGTTATTAATACCGTTTAGAAAGCTAGGTCATTGATACCGTTTAGAAAGCTATGTCATTGATACCGTTTAGAGAATTGGGTCATCGATACCGTTTAGAAAGCTAGGTTATTGATACCGTTTAGAGAATTGGGTCATTGATACCGTTTAGAAAGTTAGGTAATTAATACCGTTTAGAAAGCTAGGTTATTAATACCGTTTAGAAAGCTAGGTCATTGATACCGTTTAGAAAGTTAGGTCATTGATACCGTTTAGAAAGCTAGGTAATTAATACCGTTTAGAAAGCTAGGCTACTGATACCGTTTAGAAAGTTAGGTTATTGATACCGTTAA
This sequence comes from Mizuhopecten yessoensis, assembly GCF_002113885.1. Classification (NCBI taxonomy): domain Eukaryota; kingdom Metazoa; phylum Mollusca; class Bivalvia; order Pectinida; family Pectinidae; genus Mizuhopecten; species Mizuhopecten yessoensis. Next base: position 167,725 of record NW_018405378.1, on the reverse strand, counting down.
GAAAGCTAGGTTATTGACATCGGTTAGAAAGCTAGGTTATTGATACCGTTTAGAGAATTGGGTCATCGATACCGTTTAGAAAGCTAGGTTATTGATACCGTTTAGAAAGCTAGGTCATTGATACCGTTTAGAGATTCGGGTCATTGATACCGTTTAGAAAGCTGGTTATTGATACCGTTTAGAAAGCTAGGTAATTGATACCGTTTAGAGATTCGGGTCATTGATACCGCTTAGAAAGCTGGTTATTGATACCGTATAGAAAGCTAGGTTATTGATACCGTTTAAAAAGCTAGGTTATTGACACCGTTTAGAAAGCTAGGTTATTGATACCGTTTAGAAAGCTAGGTTATTGATACCGTTAAGAGAATTGGGTCATTGATACCGTTTAGAAAGCTAGGTCATTGATACCGTTTAAAAAGCTAGGTAATAAATACCGTTTAGAAAGCTAGCTTATTGATACCGTTAAGAGAATGGGGTCATTGATACCGTTTAGAAAGCTAGGTTATTGATACTGTTTAGAAAGCTAGCTTATTGATACCGTTAAGAGAATCGGGTCATTGATACCGTTTAGAAAACTAGGTTATTGATACCGTTTAGAAAGCTAGGTAATTGATACCGTTTAGAAAGCTAGGTTATGTGATACCATTTAAAAAACTAGGTCATTGATACCGTTTAGGGAATATGTCATTGATACCATTTGGAGAATTATGTCATTGATACCGTTTAGAAATCTAGGTTATTGATACCGTTTAGAAAGCTAGATTATTGATACCGTGAAAAGAATCGGGTCATTGATACCGTTTAGAAAACTAGGTTATTGATACCGTTTAGAAAGCTAGGTAATTGATACCGTTTAGAAAGCTAGGTTATGTGATACCATTTAAAAAACTAGGTCATTGATACCGTTTAGAAAGCTAGATTATTGATACCGTTAAGAGAATCGGGTCTTTGATACCGTTTAGAAAACTAGGTCATTGATACCGTTTAGAAATCTACGTTATTGATACCGTTTAGAAAGCTAGGTTATTGACACCGTTTAGAAAGCTGTGTTGTTGATACCGCTAACAGAGCCTTTATTGCCACCGTTTAGGGGACTGAGTTATTGCATGGTGCCGACTATAAATCTTGGTTATTGATAGCGCTTTGAGAATTGGGTCATTAGAGGGGTGGGTTATTGAAACCGTTCAGAGAGGTCGGTTATTGACACCGTTTAGAGAGGTGAATTATTTACACCGTTTAGAGTGCTCGGTAATTGATGCCGTTTAAAGAGCTAGATAATTGATACCATTTAGAGAGGTGAGTTATCGTTACCTTTCAGAGAGGTGGGTTATTGACACCGTTTAGAAAGCTTGGTCATTGATAACGTTAAGAGAGTTAAGTAATTGAAGTCGTTTGGAGAGTATGTATGGTTATTGATATCATTTAGACAGCTTGGTATTTGATACCGCCAGAGAGCTATGCAATTGATGCTGTTTGGAGAGGTGGGTTATCGATACCGTTTAGAGAGCTCGGAGTTTTAAGTAAGTTGATAGAGAGCTAGGTTATTTGATACCATTTAGGAAGATGGGAAATCGATACCGTTTTTTAGAGAGCTATGTTATTGATGCCGTTTAGAGAGCTTGGTATTTGATACCGTTTAGAGAGCTGTGTAGTTGATACCCTTTATAGAGAGCTATGTAACTGATATCATTTATAGAGAGCTAGGTAATTGATACCATTTGTAGAGAGCTAGGTAACTGATACCGTTTATAGAGAGCTAGGTAACTGATATCATTTATATAGAGCTAGGTAATTGATACCGTTTATGGAGAGCTAGGTAATTGATACCGTTAATAGAGAGTTAAGTATTTGATACCGTTAATAGAGAGTTAAGTATTTGATACCGTTTATAGAGAGTTAAGTATTTGATACCGTTTATAGAGAGCTAGGTAATTGATACCGTTTATATAGAGCTAGGTAACTGATACCGTTTATAGAGAGCTAGGTAATTGATACCGTTAATAGAGAGCTAGTTAATTGATACCGTTAATAGAGAGCTAGTTAATTGATACCGTTTAGAGAGCTAGGCTACTGACACCATTTATAGAGAGCTAGGTAATTGATACCGTTTGTAGAGAGCTAGGTAACTGATTCAGTTTATAGAGAGCTAGGTAATTGATACCGTTAATAGAGAGCTAGGTAATTGATACCATTTGTAGAGAGCTAGGTAATTGATACCATTTGTAGAGAGCTAGGTAATTGATACTGTTTATAGAGAGCTAGGTAAGTGATACCGTTTATAGAGAGTAGAGTAATTGATACCGTTTAGAAAGCTCGGTAATTGTATGAAGGTAATATGTTATCCGTATTCAATAAGTAGGATATTAAAGATTTAAATAAATATTTCCACTTATTTGGCCTCACCGGTACCCCTCTGCCCCAGGGAGGTGGATGGCAATTCAAAGTACTATAGGGAAAATGGTAAGGCTTTAAAATTGTACTCCTTGAATAAGGGAACATGTTTTAACCTAGTTGGACTGCAGCAACCTTGCGTCAAAGGGATTCAGTGGTGGTTAAAGACAGTATGGTGCTATCTTGGGGCAGGCCTAAGTTTCGTGCCCAGTTATAGCCGAGAACATCTTTAGCATTCTGTAGGAGTAAAGGGATTTAACATCATTTGGTTTGGAGCTTCCTTTGGCCACGGGAAATTAATGCAATCAACAATGTATACACAGAGGGTGTACTGTGAATCCTTTAATGGTTGAGGGCGGGGATCCTTTAGGGGAACTATTGGTGAAAAATTATAAATCCTTTTCCTTTAGTGCAAGTGAAAGGATTTGAACCTCAAATGGTCTGGAGCATCCTTGAGCCATTCATTAAGGAGCCATATTTTTACGTAACGTAAGGATGTGGCTATCCTGGAGGCAGAGGGATGTGGGGTGGATAGATAGGGGAAAATATGTAAACCATATTCCTTGATTATGGATAAACTAGGAAAATTAAGGTAAATTGACCTGTCAGAAGCTAGAAGGATCATAATATATACTTCTGATATATGAAGTGTTTGTTGAAGCGAACAAAAAAGTATTGATTATTTATGGTAAATCTACGGTACATTATTTTTGAAAATAATTATGTCAATAAACCTTATTATCAATGCTAAAATGCATAAAATCTGTTAAAATAATCATTACTTAATCCAACGCCTGTTTCATGTAATATGTATGTAAAACAATAACATATAATATTAATTCCGTTGTTTTATGTATAAGTTGGTCAATATTTCTTGATTTTATTTCCATATCATCAAATGATATGTCATTTCATGCGCAGAGATGTGTATCGATTTACCGCATTTTCCCAGTGTTTCGTAAATTTCATGAAGTCCGTTTCTTTGACGTGTTTCGCAAATTCTATATGCTCCGTTCCGCATGAACGTTCACCATTTAACGAAAAAGATGGCGTACAAACCTTATGAGAAGCGGCACCGGGATTTGCAGGAAGATGTGCGTCCTCCCAACAGCAGACTTTTTGTTATCTGCGGGAAGGGAGTAAAAGAAGAAACGTTTAAAGATGCGTTCGAAGAATATGGAACGATTGAGGATATTTGGGTCGTAAAAGATAAACGGACTAACGAAGAGAAAGGTTAGCGTGGCCATTGTCATTGTCATAATAAATCCACGCGTCTCGTACTGTTGTCGCTGGTTGAGGTGCCATATATATTCGTATATTTATTACCCTTTACTTTAAATATAACTGCAGTGTTATCGTCTATGTTATACTTAATATTGTGCCGCATTACAAGTACCCGGCCTTTGTCCCTGAAAATTGCGTATCCGGTTAAAACGGCCTCACTGCAGTAGGCCTAACCAGGTCTAGTACACTCTGCCGATTGAGCTATATAGCTGTAAAGACATATAATAGCTCTATTGACCTATCTGAAAAAGGTCTTTTGGGCTATTTTCAAGTGATTTTCTTTTTTAAAGAAAACGAAACAGAGTCGCTTTTAAAAGAAGATTGTATCATTAGGTTGATAACAAAAGACATTAAATATAAGTATTCTTTTTAAAAAAAATGATGTAAAAAATCGGAAATTTTACATTTATGAAAAACGAAAATAAACATCTAACTGTATGCTCTTTTTAGTCAACATTACCATAAACCTTTTTCTTTTATGCGACTTTGCTTGCTTTAATTTAATGAAATTTGATATCTGAGAAAATATAGCTCAATACAGCTTAGTCCGAATTATTCTGACGTTTTATCAACTTTTTCATATCGTTCTGTCGTCGATTAACGTCAGAACTCCGGCCCTCTATAATATGCGGGAAATATGCGACCCGCGCCCGGAGCAAACTTCAAACTGATATTTTAGAAACAAATCGTCACTTTCGCACACATGTCGCACATGGATCGAAAGATCTATTCTTTAGGCACTAGGCGGTATCAATAACATGTTTCAAAGATCATTACGAAAAGTATTTTCCAACGGTTTCTATACCAACCCATGTTTTTAGTGGAAATTAGGCCATGAGCAATGACACATGACTTGACAAGATCTTGTGTTACCGAAGGTATTTCCCAATGTTATGATGTAGGCCGGCGAGATTTTAGTCACGTGGCATTAGAAGGCGGGGCTATCAAAAAACTAGAGTAAAACAGAGTAAGTTTGAAAAAATATGTCTTTAGTGATTGTATTGGTTGTTTGAAGCATGTTATGTATGTTCATCTTGTGCATGAAGAATAGATCTTTCGATCCATCTGTGACATGTGTGTGAAAGTGACGATTTGTTTCTTAAATATCAGTTTGAAGTGTGCTCCAGGCGCGGGTCGCATATTTCCCGCATATTATAGAGGGCCGGAGTTCTGACGTTAATCGACGACAGACCAATATGAAAAAAGTCGATAAAACGTCAGAATAATTCGGTTTTGAACGTGCACACACACCTTATTCATATTACCAATACAGGCATTTAATACTTCATTTAAAATCCAATCAAATTGTATAACACAATTTGATAAGTAGGGCGGATTTTACAGTGATGCCGTTTTGACCTAGATTCGAAAATTGTCTCGTCGTCTGAAGATTATGTTGCTTCATTGCAGTTACAACAGTAGGAATTATCCCTTGAAGAAATATCCTATTTGTGTTCTTTTTTGGGACAGTACAAATATAACGTCTCTACCTGCTGTGTTATTGTTGCTAAAAAATGTTTGGGGGTGGGTGGTGTCTTTTTGGAAACACAAGTCACCTCTCTTGCTAAAATAATCTTGCATTTGCAATTGGGTTACAGATATTTATAATACAGTAACTATTACAGTACAGTACCAATTGTATTAGTGAACTTGGGTATAAAGTGAAGCAGAAGGGCATAATTCTTTCAGCAAAATAAAATAGATAGGGTATTGAATGAGGTATATTTGTGGACAAAAAATGTGTGAGCAGGTGTCATAAATTTTTAAAAAAGACAGCAGGATTCAAATTTGGGAGCTTCCTAACTCTAGACGAATGCTATACCAATTGACCTGCATGATTGCCAACCATCAACCCAGTCCAGTTCAGCTACATTCCTCCCTCTTTTTTCTAAGTCTTTGACCCCGAAGATATCACTATATAAAACAGGTCCGCGGGTATCCACTTGCAAGGGTTGGCAAGCTTGTCAATTTTGTAACAGGAGTAAGAGAAAAGCAACGGCCAGAACAGAATTCACATCTGGGACCTTCCGAACTCAGATGGACGCTCTACCAATTGAGCTATGTGGTCGCCAACGATCGACCTAGTCCAGTTTCGCTAAATTTGTCTACAAAAGCATATTGAATTGGTGTATGAATGTTCGCCGTTATGACGTCATGGTTCAACGTGTACTATTCTGCATGACTTCTTGAGGCTATATCTCCACCTAGGCCAGGGGATAACAAGCTGGTTCTTGGCTAAAACGGGTGATATACTTGTGAAGGATGGGAGAAAACCTACATTGGTTCTTTTGAAATTTTAGAATTTTTATCTACACATACAATCCCAGCTGATAAACCAATTTCATGACATATGTACTATTAGCTATAGTTGTGTTTGTACTTATAATTAAAAATAATAAAATGCAAGTAATAATCAGATCATTAGAATATAATTTTTCAGATAAATTCCCCAACAGACTTTTCGTACACATATTAAAGTTGAATCTTTTTGGACACTGTTACAGGTGTAGCTTACATCAAGTACTCGAAGTCGTCTGAGGCTGCTCATGCCATGGAGGAGATGAATGGCAAACAGCTGGAGGGCTCGCCAAAACCCATTAAGGTACATTGTCTTGACTACAAAATCATGACCATTTGGTCATAATAAAGTTTTTAAAAAACTGCTCTGATATGCAATGTACATGTATTACCGTAAATGTGCTTGCCATGCATGAAGGGATATATGAACACTGTCATGCAAGCCTACCAGGATTAGCACTGGGTTTAGTTGGCCCCATCCAGGGCTAGCTCTGGGTCTTGATTCATGTTCCCAACAAGTGCGTGTGATTGCACGCAATCATGGACCAGTCCCCCCCCCCCCCCCCCAAAAAGACCTCATCCCTTTAATTTTAATTTAATTTAAGCATCCCATTATATGCATTCTAATGTGTATCCTATGTATCTTAGACAGGAAATGAATTATTGAAATGAAGAAAATGTTTTATGTTTTATTACTATAAAACACTAACAGTGCAAATAATTTCATTTTTTATACGCCTGTCAAATTTGGCGGGAGTATTATGGTATGACATTATCTGTCCGTCCGGCGTAGACTTTTGTTTGTCCGGCGCAATCTCCTCCTACATTTTTCGACCGATCTCTTTGAAACTTGGTATACATTATAATCATGATATGAAGTTGTGTCTCCATTAAAAGAATTTTGATATGATGATTTTTGCAAAAGGTTTTGCCCTTTGTTCATTTCAGTATTTGATTTTTTGTTCGGAGATTTTCTCCTACATTTTTTGACAGATTTCTTTGAAACTTTGTAGGCTAAATAATCATGATATGTTGTTGTGTTTCCTTGAAAACAACTATGATTCAACAATTTTTGCAAAAGTCATTGCCCTTTGTTCATTTCAGTATTTAATTTTTTGTTCAGAGATTTTCTCCTATATTTTTTATAGCAGGTCAGCTAACCACTCTTAGAATGATGCAAATCTTCTTTCAATGTAAGAAAGTATATAACATTATATGGCATTCGACAGAATATTCCGCCCTAGAGTGCTCTGTTTTTTTTTTATTTCTGCGACATTCCCTGGCCTTCTGCATCCCAATTTAAAGGCCTTCTACACTCCAACCAGCTACTCATTGTTGCCAAAGTGCCAGGATGAGATATTTCATCTGTTAAAATGAAGAAAAAACATATATAAGAGAACTGAACATGCATATATATATTGGAGCAAATCATTTTCACCAAAACCAAAGGCTGATCATTTAGGAATTTACCATCCATATATATCAAAAGTTGTATTGGTGGTTATTTATCTCCATACTATCAGTTGATAATTCTTAGTCAAAAATCATTTGTTGGCAAAAATGCCAAAATATTTTCACATACAAAAATAATAATCGGCAACATAAATATAATTTTCTGCAAATTGTCGTCTCGATCAGAGTGCAAGAATGACACAATTTAAATTGTACATGTCATTTTCTGTGCCCTGGCAATTATATATCCGTTACTGCTTATCAAAATTAAAAAGAAAGTCGCTAAAAAAATATCCCACCCTGCCTCCAAATGTAAATACACACCTGTGCCTCGTTATTGCCTCGCATCACTTCACAGGATTTACTGCGGTACCTACTCTAATCCAATTAAAACAACCCTTTTCTCACCCTAACCTACCCTTTTGTTCTCCACAGAGCACCCCCTCGAAACTAGACAATATATATAGTCATATTTGGATAATTGGCGATTTTGATATCAGACGGAGTCGTTGTGTCGACAGGTGACCATTTTGTAAAAAAAATAAAAAAATAGTTCCAATATTCTCACCTTGCCATTCATCGGAAATGCATTCAGCCGTGACATCATAGTACACAAGCGGTGTCTGGGGGCTAAATTTACCTGTAACAATTGCTCTAGAAACAGTTATTGCCAAAGTTTTTTTCCATTGTCGACAGTAACTTAAATAAAAGCCCCTCATCAACATTTTCGCCAAGAGCAGTTTCAAATCGCCAATCATGTTTTACTTTTGCCAGTGGCAACAGCCAGAAAGAGCGAGCCCTGTCCATCCCTTGAGACTAATGACTACAGATATTTGTAATATTTCTTTGATAAGAATTTTTGACATGTTTCTTGTTGGTGTCCCCTTAACTATTTCTGTTTCATTTGTTCACAAATGGTAAATCAACAACCAACATGCTTCCAATTTCTTAATAGCCTATTTTAATTTTGATGTCGACGAAAAATTGCTGAAATGGCGCATTGCTCTCAAGTTCCAGGATGTTCCCTGGGTTTGTAAAAGTAAAATTTTTATAAACTTTTTACAAATTATGTACACATCTTTTTTGGGAGTTGAAAAATGGAGAGAGAAAAATGTAAAGGTCTAAAATGCTCTATTACTTAGCATAAATATGTTTGTCTTGTAGGTTCTCATTGCCAGCAGTAAAAGGGAAGGATCTGTCCGAGACCCTAAGGAAGATGAGAAACTGTTACGATTGTTTGTTATTGTTCCAAAGTCGTATACTCGTGACGATCTAAAAAAGGAGTTTGAAGTAAGTATTCCTGGGATTTATTCCTCCGTCTTTTTGAAGTTAATTTTAATTACAGTACAACCCTTTTTCAGTTGGTCAAGATATTTTGATTTTTGATATTTATATTTTGTACTGTTTTATGACATATATATGATCGCTCTGTTTCAGAAATATGGGGATATAGAAAGTGCCACGCTGGTGACAGACAGAGTGTCTGGGGAGTGTAAAGGTTTTGGTTATGTCCGCTATCACAGAGCCTACCACGCTGCTCTGGCAATGGAAACCTGTGACCCATGTATGTAATTCCCACCATGCATCAGTGATTTTAATCAACATTCTCCATCAAACGTCACATGTGAAGGAGCTTGAGTTTGGTTATTGTGTGTTTAAATTGCTGTTAGGTACTAAGGTAGATGTAAAGAAAAGATGAGACAAAATCTTCTCGTAAGTTCCATCAGAAGTCACGGTTTCCCAACTCCACAAGACAGTCATTGATGGGTATTTCTTGATGTAAAAGACTACCTGATTGTTTTGCTCTTCGTTTTCTGTTTTCTGGATTGTATCAGTTGTATTTTCTTAGATTCCAAGCTAAAGGTTTACAGTCTTCACTGATACTCACTCAAAAGTCAAGTGAAGTTAGTAAACACAGGGATGAAACTGATGCATTCCCGGTCTGCTAGGTTTTATGTGTACAGTTAATCTAGACTTGATTCACCACCGTTTATGAGTAGTTTCCCCTACAGAAGAAAATAGTGGTTTTTTTCAAGATATTTCCCCTATTTATTTTCTTAAAAGTTCAACTGTTAAAATTTATAAAACTGCATATATACAGTTTCTTCACATAATTTAAACAAAAATTCTACTATTTTAAGCTTAAAATTGTTTATAAATTGAAATAAACTGCACACATGTATGTTGGACAAAACATTTTAGAGCCTTGTATCAAAATTTTAATTCCCCCCCCCCCCCCCCCCCCCGATCTGAAAAAGGTAGATTCCCCTTTAACCTACCGGTAGATTCATCCCTTACACTAGAGTTAGAACCCTGGTATACTTGTAGTTTGTTAGTGGATTTGACTTATATCAGGGGCACAGATCTAGAGTCGCTGAGTTACACTGTTTACCAAATCAGGATACAAAAATGGAGTTGAAAACGGCTTAACCTTAAAGTTTTCAAGTCTGTGGTTGTGTGGCAGTTTGTGAACTAAACCCAACCTGTTATGCACTTGCATGTTATTCGTTCTGTAATCTTTGTTGTTTTCAGCTTTTAAACCAAAGTTTGCGGACCCTAAGCCTACGAAGGATGACTTTGATAGCCACAGTCGCCGAGATCGCGGGGACAGGGACCGAGACAACATGTACGGGGGGTACCAAGGAGGGTACAGAGATATGCTGGGAGGGGGAGGCGGAGGAGGAGGAGGCGGCGGAGGGGGTTATAATTCCAGAGGTGATAGAGGTAAGCCGTTTGGTAAACGTACTACTGGCAGAAGTCTTTTTCTACTAATCTGACCGATATTTTTATTTTCAATATTAAAAAACATTCGAAAGCCACAACAAAGACACTAATAGCCCCGAGTGTTGGTCAAGTGGAATACTAATAGCCCCGAGTGTTGGTCAAGTGGAATACTACACGCGGCAGTTGCCTGCTGGTGTATGCTTTAGGTTTTCATCAGTGTTCAAACTTTATGTTTAGACTGCAAATAGCTATAGCCTGTGGCCATAAAAACGTAGTCAACCATAATTTATACCATGACCAATTTATTTTCGAAGATTTCTTCACATAGTATGAACGCTTCATTATCTACAAAAATAGTTTTTCTTCGTAAACTGAACTTGATATCCTCTGTTATATATTAATAACATTTGTTTCTTGGGTATCAGTTTAATTTATTTCTGTTAAAGTCAGCTGGTCACTGAAAGTTTCTGTCCATCACAATGCCAAATCTCATAGACATTGTCTATAGTGTATAAACTATTGGATACAAAGACTGTATTATAATGAGACTATCTTTGTCTCTTCCAGGCATGAAGAGGGGCTACCAAGATATGGGAATGTCCCGGTTCGACATGGGGCGTAACAGCAACCGAGATGATTTCGGAGGCGGAGGAGGAGGTGGTGGTGGTGGAGGTGGATATTACCAGGAACAAAATAGGAGTAAGTCAGTGTCTTTAACTCATTCACCCTTTAAGACACGGTTGAACTCTTCCAATTTAAAGGTTGGAATAGTTCATTATGAAATTTCAGGGGTGAATTTAGTTAAACAAATCAGGCCAGATTAACAGCAGTTTATAGTTCAAGTAATATAGAAAATACGGTTCTGCATTTAAAATGGTTATTGTCTACCACATCAGGATTATGGAATATAGGATGGCCAATTTAGATAGGAGTTTGTCAACCCTTCTGGTTGTAAGAGGCTGTAATTCAATTTTCAAGTGGAGGTAGAGGACTGGTCAATATTGTTAAATTCATTTTATTTTCTTTGAAAATTTGTTGGAAAAGCTCTTTGTGGAATAATGTCCTTCCCTCAGTGAACAATTCACCACAGAAACAGAAAAATGGAAATAGATAGAAGGCAGGGAAATTAAATTTCATGATTTGTTAAAAAAATACTAATGAACTTGTAGCAAATTGAACAGCGTGCAGAATTAACTTTCTGTGATAAAGTTCGTGTAAACCCTGAGACACATGTTTAAGATAACACTTGGTCTACATTTCTATATCCTTTTGATGGCCGCTATAATATAGCCTTGCACATGTACAACCAAAGCTCATATCTATACCCCACATTTTTATACGTCCCCCATTTTTATATGCGCCCCATTTTGACAAAGTGTATGTTATGTTCTTTTCCACCTGTCTGTCATATGTAGGAAAAAAATAACGGCTCCTAATTGTGTTAGAACTTTTTTTCATATCTATATGCCCCATTTTTATACGCCCCATTTTTATGTCCCCCATTTTATACGCCCCCCCCTACCTCCATTTTGACGAAGTGTATGTTATGTTCTTTTCCACCTGTCTGTCAAATGTAGAAAAAAATTACAGTTCCTAATTGTATTGGAACTTTTTCGGAAAGTGATATATAGTTATATTTATGTTTAAGGTTTGAAATGCATCTCTCTTTAGCAATTATGAAGGTTATGAACACAATTCAGTTAAACATATTTGTTAATGTACAGTACAAGATAGAATTGTCTTTATATCTTTACCATTTCTGTCAAGTGGTGAAATTTGTGAATTTTCAGTCATAATTTTACGTCAAATATTTATTGGTCCCCGATTACTCAAGCAATTTTACAGAATGACTTGAACAGTTTACGGAAAATATTCACCTGGTAATTTTTCTTGTTTTACTTGATTATAACGACATATATTTGGTTGTAAGGTTTATTTAAAGACTATAAAGAAACAAGATTTATTTAAGTATTGTTCTGTGTTAACAGTGTCGGTTCCACCCCCGTCCCAGCCCTTGTTACCTATGGGAGGTAGCAATGTGTCACAACAGGGACCCATGGAGATGCTGCAGTCCTACCAGAGTCACGGCAGTACCAGGCTACACATTACCGCACCTATTGGTCTCACCCAGGGCTATCTCACACGTCTCTTCAGCCTCATTCCCGGCCTCGAGTACTGCGATCTCAATGAAACGACAGGTGAGTTTTGATATAGACGTCCTCATTCCCGGCATGATGGCAGAATCCTCAGTGGTCAGATAAGACAGGATGTCAGAATGCTCAGTGGTCAGATTAGACAGAATGTCTGAATAATCAGTGGTAAGATAAAACAGGATCACAGTCTTCAATTATAATATACAAAGAGTTAATATTCATTTACTATTTATGGTAATCCCAGCTCTCTTTTAATTCCCATAGGAATAGCATATGCACGATACACAACAGCGCAGTGTGCATCATATGCGCGTGACAAACTTGATGGCTTCGAGTATCCCATTGGCAGTCGACTGATGGTGAGGTTTGCTGATGGACCAAGCAGTGCACAACCAACTGACACACAGCAGCAGGACAATAGTGGCAATTACGACAGGTAAACAATCTTTTCCAGGTGAACATAGTATCACAGTCAATGACACGACAGGTAAACAATCTTCTCCAGGTGAACATAGTATCACAGTCAATGACTAGTGGTAATAATAGCATTCTGTTACTCTCTAAATCAGCACTCAATAACATGCTTAAAAAAGGAGCACATTATAGTTTGGAATTAAACAGCATGCATGGCTGCCACGGTTGGCTGCTTCTCAAAACCTGGTAGGCATTATCTACTTACACTTATTTCCATAAAGGAGAATTCTTTTTTTCTCAGTCTTATTTGCTTTATTTCAAAGGAAGCATTCGCTTTTTGCATCATTTTGTAATCATTTTTGCCCACCATCATCAGATCATCAAATGATGTTTGGTCCGTCTGTTCTTGAACAGTCTTTTTTTTATTGATTCTTCTTCTTATTTTGGAGACTGATGGACAGAACAAGATGGCCTTAAGACAGCTATCTCAGATTTTGACAGTTCAAATTTCTTATTTAGTCGCAAAAATATCCTTGAAGGTTCTTCTTCTAAATTGTATCATCCATGAAAAAATGTTTCACAATCAGAGAAATGGGGATATATGTTAATAAGGATGTGTAGCGGACCTGAACTGGGTCGATCGCCAGTGATTAGACAGCTCAATTGGCTAGAGCATCCTACTAGAGTTTGGAGAGTCCCAGGTTCAAATCCCGGTCTGGCCGTTGCATTTCTCTTTCTACTGTTACAAATTTGGCATCCAACAAAATATACTCACTGAGGGTGGGATAGGGTCTCGTGTGTCTTCGGGGTCAAAAACTTTGTTGAAGGAGGGAGGATTGTAGAGTAACTTGACCAATCGTATAGTCCCGTGTTAGAACCCCTGTCTAGCCATGCATTTCTCTTTCTCCTGTTACAGATGCATCACTAATTCACTGGTTTTAAAATATTCGTAAAATATATATGTTAATACATGACAAGTATGCAAAGATGTTGATATTATGGTAAACCATGTTACCAGTGATTTATAAACATGAGTGAATTGGGGATTAGTGCTGCTTCTTAGTTCCTGAAGTCTTTTCAAAAATAATCACAGCTTCATGTTTCTAATTAAAAACTTGTTGTTGTTATCAGTTACCGTGGATACTGTGCAGCACGTCCAGATCAACACAAGGCAGAAGACATGATTCAGAGAGTGAGTACTTTATACTTGACTGTGTACCTCTGTAGTACTCGGTTCTTGTACTACTTAAAACAATTATTGAGCTCCCCACAGTATAAATGGTTCGCCCATTGTCAGTATAATGTGACCGGGTGGGGTGTCCACTGTGTGTCTTCAGCAGTATGTTTCAGAGAGAGGTAGCACTATAAAGTCAGCATCAGTTCCGCGCTATCACAAGGAGACAAATATGAACATATCGCTGCCTCCCAAAACACACACGCATACACTACACGCATGCATCTTGCACACATGGGAGGCTGTCCTTTAATGACCATAGCTGTTGATAGGACGTTAAACAATACTGAACCAAACCACATAAACACAATCATCCACAGTACTCCACTTATGTTCTCTCCATCCCTGGAATATGTCTTAGCAAAACAGAAGGCATACAGTTAGCTATTCGATTGGTTAAGGTTAAAATAAATTGACCAATTGCTATTTGCTAGGCTGATATCTCCCGAGACATGACAAAGTAGTCAATTTGACCTTGATGCTACTGTGCGATTCTACACATCAAATAATCACACAAGTCTTCTTTATCATCCACAAGGTGGCGCTTTTGATTTTGTCATGATATATTCAAGAAGTGCAGTGAATGTAAGAGGGCATAACCCCAGGAATTTCTATGACGACACATATATAATAGGCAAAAATTTACAAAAACATTCAAGCTACCAGGAAAAGCCCTGGGGTCGGCCCCACTTAATTCTGAAATTTGGGTATTTATCTTTGAAATTGCCGAGATCCTTACAGTCCATACGAAATACAAACTTTCTTACAGGACATTCGGTCAAGTACCTATCCCAAGCCTGACTGCACTGAATATAACAGGATCATTTAGAATGCTTAAGTGACATGACTGGAGACGATTGTAGAGTAGAAAATGTACGCTAGACATTTGGTCCGCAATTACGATGGGGATTGCCAGACCAGCAGTAACTTTTACCGGACATGTTCGTGGGACCTGCATATTTCGCATGGACTGTCCTTACCATTAATCTACTTGTATTTTGGCAAGGCTTTAAGGGATAAATACAACCATGTTATAAGGAGCAGTCTGGGGTCTGGACCCGCTATAGGGTTTTAGTCCCGGCATCCTAACATAGAATTGGTTGAGATCCCCACCATGGCACCTTAGTGTGTGTATACGTTAAATTGCTTGGAAAGAAAAGATGAACAAAATCATTATCGGTCAATGGGCCAGTCTCACCCCTGGTAACTAAGTACCTTGGTCATAATGTTAACGTTAGAAATGGGAATTGAAAGCCCCACCTAACCACTGCAGACTCAACTCCAAGTCATTGCACGGATTATAAGACTGTAAATAATTGCAAGGTATAGAGATGAATACACTCAGATGACATCAGGACTGGCCCAGGGATCCGTCCCCTCCAGTCTCAATGTGATAATCCAGGCCATTAATCACATGCATACAGAACTCAGTTTTATTTTTTAAGCAACCTTGATTCTTGGAAGCGTGGAATTAATTGTTGCATAAAAGAAAGTGGAGCCTCTCTAGAGACTGAGGGACATAGTCAAAAAGGAAATTAGGGTTAAAGTCTAAAGTCTACTTCTCTTGACTAGTTGATTGCATTAACCAAGTTTGGTATGAAGTGACCTTTGGACCAGAAAATGAAAATTTTAATAAAGGAAAGGTGTGCATGTTGTTCCCCCACAGATACTGAGACGCACACGCCATATGGAAATGTTTGTAATGTGTAACTATTAGTGAGAACATTTTACTCTGATTGCTTAAATATCAAAGAGAATGATACAGGCCCTATTGATCTGGGCCTCTTATGTCTAGTTGTGGAGGCATCAATATGAGGAGACACCTGTCGCAGAATAAACCCACCAAAATGATAAATCTGTTAACGTGCTGGAACACTGGCTTGATTTTCCCTTTCACAAACTTATATGAAACAAGAACATGTCACCTTCATGTATAAATCAGAAAATAGAAAAATGATACAATTTAAATTCCTTTAACAGTAAATTCATATCATTGCTTCTGTGACAGATTGCTTCTGTGACAGACATCATAGTGAGTGTCATTACTGTAGTCAGATATATAGTAATGTCTGTTTACATTTGTTACAATAAAATAAACAGTTGTCTATGTCACAGGTTTTATTTTCTTAGATTACCTTACAGGCAGCACTGATCCTGGAGAAGGCTGGAATTAACCCTGACCGGGTACTGACCGCCACCTCAGGGGCGGGGCTGGGCTCAGTGGGCGGGGACATGGAGAGGGTAGCGTATACCTCCATTCCCCTCCCCTACCCACAGTCCATGAAGCCTGAGGACACTGAGGTGGTACAGAGACTATTCATTGTCTGCCAGCCCTCAGGCATCCCAGAGAAAGTATTACGTGATGCTTTCTGTAGATTTGGGAATCTCATCGACGTCTATTTGTTACCAGGTGAGAACTAATACTCCACAGACTTCTCCTTTCCTGAGGACACACATTGATGGATTTGTTATAGTATACCCTAAATTTCTTGATAACAAATCTGATTTTAAAATAGGCCACCCTTGAAAATGAGCCTTAAGCTTGGATTCCTTGCAGTGAAACATATCTTAATAATAAGCCATCTTTGAAAATAAGCCAGCTACGAAAATGAGTCTTGGATTCCTTACGAAAAACTAAAATAAGCTGTGACTTATTATTGAATTTTTTTGGTATTCATTCAACAGGCTAGATGATGAAGTCAGTGAATAAAAACCTCCTCTTCTTTCCAAGATGCTTTCTGTGGTCAACCTGTGTATAATATACAATTTACAGTCACGCCCAGTGATTATTCTTGCCTTGCTTATTATGGGGGCATTTTGAAATTAGAAATAAGTGCCTTTTGTATGTTAAAGTGGGGCATTATAGTAGAAAAAAAGCTTTGTTTGAATTCTGCTAAGGCACCTCTAAAAATCATCAGTGCACAATGATCAGAGGACTGCTGTATCTTTCCTGCTGTACTTTGTGACAGGATGTTGTTCATTTCAAAGGATTGCAGTATGTTTTGTAATGAAATTTTTCTTCAAGATTACCCATCAATAACACAACTAAAGGTGGTCAATATCCCATTGAAAGATTTGGTTTTCTTCATTGTGAAATGAAGTTAGTCCAAATTTTTATATTTCTACTTTCAAACAATTTTTTTTTTTTTCTTTTTTCGAAAAAATATTGCAGTAAGGTACAGTATTGATAATACGTTTTCTCTAATTTACACAGCTCGTAACTATGGCTATGCCAAGTTTGCCTCCAAGGACAGTGCTATGCGTGCTATCCAGGTATTGCATGGTCAGAATTTGGCTGGTAATCGTCTGAAGGTGTTGGAGGCAGAGCCGCCTAAAAATGAGCATTCAGACAACACAGGAGGTGATGAGGAACCGAAACGACCCCGCTACTGAAAGGTAACATTTCCCCGACGCACTCACTCCTCCACTAACTGATCAACTGACTGAAACAACTTTGTACTGGCCATACCCAATGTACTCTGTCACATCAAATTATGATATTTGTATGGAAATGTCTTTTCGAGTGGCAGAGTGTTACAAATCTAAACCTAAGTCAGGTATTGAGCTCCACTGTGTAAAGAGTTATTCATTGTTGATACCAAAGCTTATCTGGAGATGGAGGAATGTAAGGCTAGGAAAATCATCAACCACCAAACATTTGTTTATCAATTTGAGCACTCTTTGTAAATCTGTCTGCATTATTTTGACGTTACAAGAAAATTGTCTGATACTCCAAGGCTTACACTTACTTTCGCCCTAAGCACCCCTGGAATATGTCATAGCAAAATTGAAAGCATGAGCATGCAACTAGCTATTTGATTGGTCTCGGGTAAAAAAAAAAGACCAATCGCTGAGGCTGATACCTGTCCTTTGAAGATTACAGAGGATCAACACCCGACTTCAAAGCCAGTAAATTTTACCATTACGCAACCGACAGATTGTTTTGATGTACATCAAAGGATCAAACTAGTCTTCTTGTCTCATCCACAAGGTAGTTCACACTGAGCCTTCAATTTTGCTATAATTAAACGTAAGCCCTGGAGTATTGAGGATGCAAGAATGTGAGTAGGAGAATAATAAACAGTACTGACGGCATATGCAGACAGGAAAATCTCAACCCGTAGGATAATAGATTTTAATGTATTCCCTGTAGATATTAGTTCTATTGGTACTGCTGCTGTTAGATGTTACTCTACTCTTGCTTTGATGAAGCTGTTCTCGCGCATGTCTTCCTGATCAAGTCATGTTGGACCTGTGATGGTCTGAAGCAAACAGTTGCCAGATGAAAATTGTATTGCGACGTTGTCTGACTAGTATTCTCTGTTACAGCGGACTGACCACTCCTTGGACTGACGCTGATTTAACTGACCATTAGACTTGAGGATGACCAAAACAAACAAACCGGACACATTTCTGTTGGAGCATTACTGACTTCTTTGGATGGAGACGGCGTCATTTGATAACGAAATTTACACAGGACAAAAGTACAGAAAACTGATTTTGATTGACTCACTGAGATTGTCGACAAGAAGGTTGACGATGGTCGAAACTTAGACTCATTGATATTGTCGAAACGTTGACTCGTTGATATTGTCGACAAGAGGATTGACGATTGTCGAAACATTGACAACATCGATGAAAGACTAAAATACTTTATCATTTTAAATGTTCTATGATATATATGGGAGAGTATATATTGACACGCTTTGTAACAAACCACTACAGAGTTTTGTTGACTACATGAGAAGATTCTGTTACATTTGTCGTAGACTGTATACAGACGTCCCGGAGTACAAGTACTAGTGGTATATTGTACTGAAGCCTAGCTGTCGGATAAACTTCAGTCATAATTTTGTTGATGTGGAACGATATTCTTGTTGATAACTCCTACACAAATGACTGGTATAATGTAATGTGTGATATAAATACTTGTGGAAGAGCAACTGATTAAAGTACTAGAGGGGAAAGTCCTGTTCCACTCGATGTAGCAGGCAATAATGTAAGGTGGTAAACTAATAATCAAAGAAAGGGTATAGGAACACTTCATTAAATATTATAATAGAGGTTTCTATTACAATGACTGTGTTAATAGCTTTCAGTCAAACTCATCCATTTCAACTCTACACATAAGGAATGTCCATCAACATTTTGACCAATCCCTTGAACTTGTCTCTTCAATCTTGTTTGTAAGAAAGGAACTGTTAATAGGTTAAATAGAAGTATGGGTAAATGAGATACCATTTTGTGAATTTAGTTTGAAATGAGACGTTTTGGTGAATATAAGATGTGTAGCACTTGTAGTCAGGTTCACATCAGAACATGTTTTTATGTTCATTTAAATCCCCTTTGAATTTGTTTTTGTGGCTCTGTCATCGGTTTTTGTAAAAGTTTGCAGCTGTGAAGTGGTCCAGTATAACATTTTCTTGATCCAAGATTAAGACGTCTTTAGCATAGGTCTTTTATATTCCTATGGTTTATTCTGCGAATCATTTTCTGACTTTGTATCATTTAAATCACACTTTTATTTACATGAGTCTATAGCTATTTCATTGTTGTATATTTAGTCATAAAAGTGTTTTACAGTGTATTTTATTCTGTGTCATTTCATTCATTTTACTGCATGTTGTACATGTAGATTCAGTATTGTACCCGAGCAAAAAATGTCTGCCGTGTGTCTGTCAGTTAACAAAACCTTCTCCAGGGAACACATACACACGTGAAAGTTTGCCTTAGGCTTACAGTGATAGTTGTGTAGGTCTACATAAGCTGTATATGTGTAGATTTATAAATGAATATACGTATATATAAACTAGGGCTGCACCGATATACTGTGCAACGATATATCACAATATTTTGATACAGTACGATACAAAATATTTCCTTTGGAGGTCACGAAACACCGACGATATTTTCCGGATTTTGTCGTTTCTGAATTTAGTCTACACATATCGGTTCCAGCGTAGCGAATGACGGCTCCAGCTCGGTATGCACGTCAACAAAAGTGAATTGTGTGAAACTTAAAAGTGATACCCATTTTAGGCCACCTCTATTTCCAATTGTAATATTGCCATTAAAAGTTTGCAATATACCTTTGCGCTTTAGTTCTTTACAATTTGTATCGTGACCACAGTATCGTGATACATATTGTATTGTGACCACAGTATCGTGATACATATCGTATCGTGACCACAGTATCGTGATACATATCGTATTGTGACCACAGTATCGTGATACGTATCGTATCTTGACCACAGTATCATGATATGTATCGTATCGTGACCACAGTATCGTGATACATATCGTATCGTGACCACAGTATCGTTATACATATCGTATTGTGACCACAGTATCGTGATATGTATCGTATCTTGACCACAGTATCATGATATGAATCGTATCGTGACCACAGTATCATGATACGTATCGTATCGTGACCACAGTATCATGATATGTATCGTATCATGACCACAGTATCATGATATGTATTGTATCGTGACCACTGTATCTTGATACATATTGTATTGTGACCACAGTATCGTGACCACAGTATCATGATATGTATCGTATCGTGACCACAGTATCTTGATACGTATCGTACATGTTACATGTTACAGTATGGTTGCAGACCTAGCTAGTATATACATTCTTCAGTGTTCTCATTCAGTGTAACAAAATGCCTAAATAATCCATCAAATCTCATTCAAAAGAAGGTCACCATGGTTAAGAAAGAGAATCTTTTTCTAATTTCACATAACACACATCTGCTTTGTAGTTAGTTTGCATTTTCTTAAGTGACGTCATAGAGGGAAAGAGTAAGCAAGAAATTGAAAAGGAATTGAATCAAAATTCATGACATACTTTGCTCTTTGGCTTGCTCATGTGTGAACCTATCATGCTTGATGATGTGCTTTTTTTCTCATGATGTTAAATTGAAAAGAAATAAAAAAAAAAGAATTGATAAGACGAAATATTTTGCCTTCTGACTTGGTGGTTTTGTCCGAAAGATGATTTTCTGTTTGCTATTTGATCGATGTGTTTTGATTGTTTTGAGAACTTGAAAAGTGAAAAAAGATTTCATGGATGACAGACTTTTAAGGACCGGTTCGTTTATGAACAGGACTTGATGAAATATTTTGATCTGTACAATTTCATTGTTTGTGACAAGACCTAATTCAAGGCAAATTTGTAATTTGTCATTGACATTATAATGAAACAAACAAGTTTAGGAAAGTTTTAATTAATATAATAAACAACAAAATTACAAACAATAGGTTGTGATTTACTGTCGAGAAGAGTCAGAAACACAAATCAATTTGGTTACAAATTACAGTCAGTATCTTACCAGTGATAAACTCGGGAGGACTGAACAAACAAATGGGTCGAAAGTAAGGGATGGGTAGTAAGTAGTCCAATATATCCCTCGGATAAATTAGAAATATTTTCTTAATAAACATGGTAATTTGAAAACAAATATTTTGAAAAATCAATAAATGTATTTAAAAAGGTAAAAGCTATTTATGTAAAAGATTTTCTGACATCTAAATTTCATTGCAAATTATATTTTCTGAAATAGTAATTTGATTCGGTTTTTTGGCACGCCATTCAAACAAAACAATCTATTTTTATAGATTTAAAAGTTAAAACCTTAAAAAGCTTTTAGATTGCTTCATGATTCTGTGAGTCTGAATGTGTGACATGGGGTTTCCAATGGCCAGAAGATGGAGACGAGAAATGCCTGTTGACGACTTCCACCTGTTGACGACTTCACCTGTTGACGACATGCACACACCTGGCGGTGTATAGACAGACAGGTGAACGCGAAGCCCAGTACAGCAGACAGGTGACATCAGAACATGTATCGCTCATACAACCTCAGTCATTATCCGCTAACAACATTGGTTGTTAAATGACTACCAAAATATTTTGGTGACTTTCTTGTGCATGACGACTATTTATGTATTTTCAAATCATTTTTTCAGTAGGTTATTGTAATGCAGGATAGTATTGATATAAATTATCATTCCAGTGTTATTTCTATTCAAAGAAAATATTAATATCTTAATTATTGAAATGAAGTTTGAATGAATTTCTATCAAGAAGAAAGTAAGTCTGATTTTAATTCAAATTAAAATCAAATTGAAAGAAAAATTGGATTTCTGAAAAATGCTTCAGTATTCTTTTGATCTGATTTGGTTATTGAGAGAGTGTATAAAAAATACCAAAAATTCTCAAATTTCATATTTAGGTCCCACTTGGAAATTGGCAGGATAAATAATTTTAAAAATGCCTTTTCCTGCTTCCATTTCTATCATGATTATGCACAATTATTAAGGTTTTCCTTTTGGTATTGATGTTTTCAGCTTATCATTAGTAAAGATTATTCTTCAAATTGTCGCTATTTAGTACATGGATTTGGAAATTTAATTTAATATAATGTTAAAATGAATATTTAAAAAAAAGAGACAAAATCCTTGTAAAGAAAGACACTGATTGTTTTCTTACATATTTTAGGGAACCACAGACTTCAAGAAAAAAAGAATTGATAGCCATGAAAACATGGTGATCTTACTTCTTGAAGGATGGCATTCCCATGGTAACTCAGTGGTTGAATGATGACGTTCCCATGGTAACTCAGTGGTTGAAGGATGTTCCCATGGTAACTTGGTGGTTGAAGGATGTTCCGATGGTAACTTGGTGGTTTCATTGCTGACTGAGTGATTGAAGGATGACATTGCCATGGTAACCTGGTGGTTGAAGGATGTTCCCAATGGTAACTTGGTGGTTGAAGGATGTTCCCATGGTAACTTGGTGGTTGAAGGATGTTCCGATGGTAACTTGGTGGTTTCACTGCTGATTGAGTGATTGAAGGATGACATTGCCATGGTAACTCAATGGTTGAAGGATGTTCCCATGGTAACTTGGTGGTTTCACGGCTGACTCAGTGATTGAAGGATGACATTCCCATGGTAACTTGGTGGTTTCACGGCTGACTCAGTAATTCAAGGATGATGTTCCCATGGTAACTTGGTGGTTTCACGGCTGACTCAGTGATTAAAGGAAGATGTTCCCATGGTAACTTGGTGGTTTCACAGCTGACTCAGTGATTGAAGGATGACGTTCCCATGGTAACTTGGTGGTTTCACGGCTGACTCAGTGATTGAAGGATGATGTTCCCATCGCAACTTGGCGGTTTCACGGCTGACTCAGTGATTGAAGGATGATGTTCCCATGGTAACTTGGTGGTTTCACGGCTGACTCCGTGATTGAAGGATGATGTTTCCATGGAGTTGCTATGGTGTTGATCATCAAAGAAGCTGCATGTCATCAATGCTGATGTATTCACAGGTACATGAAACGTGATCACAGCACAACAAAAGTTTACTATAGTCCAAAAGTCAAGCCACATTTCTACTTTTTATAGAACTTCAAAAATCTGTTAAAGTTATGTCATTTTGTTTATGGTCATATAAGGACAATAATATTGTAGGTTTAAGGCCTCTTTAAAGAATTAGAATATTTTAAGTTATTATCAGTGGTGATGCAGAAAATTTCAAACATGAGGACCAGTGGTTATGCCTCCTGCGTTATAGTTGAGGGTTTCGAATCAAATTCCCATCTTGGGAATATTTCTTTGATGAAAAAATATTTTTTAACAAAGACATATTTCTTTCTGAAAATAATGTGTGTGCGATGTGTCTTTAAAGATTAATTTTCTTTTACAGACTACAAAATGAGGAAAAGTAACAACGATGCCTCTCACTACCAGGATTGTGCTGTCAACTTGATTGTGAAATCAAGTCCATGTGAAAATTTAGGACTAGCTAAAAGGTCTTATGCTAAACCCAGCGCCATATTGACGGACAGTTCAAGTCTTCTCCAACACTCACACAGATTTCTCCAGTCTGCTTGTGTTTTCAGCTTGTCACGTGTGTAGAAAAATTAATCCATCAGACTTCTGATCTCCTGATGTATAATGATCAACACAGTACAGGCCCCTGAGCTGTCTGGTTAAGTAATAATCAATACAGTACAGGCACCTGTCTGGTTAAGTAATAATCAACACAGTAAAGGCCCCTAAGCTGTCTGGTTAAGTAATAATCAACACAGTACAGGCCCCTAAGCTGTCTGGTTAAGTAATAATCAACACAGTACAGGCCCCTCTCTGGTTAAGTAATAATCAAAACAGTACAGGCCCCTGTCTGGTTAAGTAATAATCAACACAGTACAGGCCCCTGTCTGGTTATAAGTAATAATCAACACAGAACAGGCCCCTGTCTGGTTAAGTAATAATCAATACAGTACAGGCCCCTGTCTGGTTATAAGTAATAATCAACACAGTACAGGCCCCTGGTTGGTTAAGTAATAATCAACACAGTACAGGCCCCTGTCTGGTTAAGTAATAATCAGTACAGTACAGGCCCCTGTCTGGTTAAGTAATAATCAACGCATCTTGTTATCTTTTGTATAGAAGTAATGATCAGCATACAATGTCACCTGTCGAAGGTACCAGATCATGAAACATAATATCAAAATAACTCATAATTGTATTAAAGATCCCTGTTCCACTGCACTGTTTTTATGAGCTCATCTGGCCCGAACGGCCAAGTGAGCTTATGCCATGGTGCAGCGTCCGTCGTCCGTCTGTCCGGCGTCAATATTTTACTTTAAACAACAACTTCTTAATAACCAAAAGGCCTAGGGTGATGATATTTGGCCAAAAGCAAACTAGAATGAAGGGCTACCAAGTTTGTTCAAATAAATGACCTTCACCTATTTTCAAGGTCACAGGGGTCAAATATGTTAAAAACTTTAAACAACTTCTTCTGAATAACCAAAATGTCCAGAGTGATGATTTTTGGCAAGTAACATGCTGGGATGAAGGGCTACCAAGTTTGTTCAAATGAATGACCTTTACTTATATTCAAGGTCACAGGGGTCAAATATGTTCAACACCTTTAAACAACTTCTTCTCAATAACCAAAAGGCCTAGGATGATGCTATTTGGCCAGTAGCATGCTGTGATGAAGGAATACCAAGTTTGTTCGAATGAATGACCTTGACTTATATTCAAGGTCACATGGGTCAAATATGTTTAAAACCTTTAAACAACTTCTTCTGAATAACCAAGAGGCTTAGGATAATGATATTTGGCCAGTAGTATGCTGGAAAGAAGGTATACCAAGTTTTTTTAAATGAATGACCTTGACTTATATTCAAGGTCACAGGGGTCAAATATGTTAAAAACCTTTGAACAACTTCTCAATAACCAAAAGGCCTATGATGATGCTATTTGGCCAGTAGTATGCTGTGATGAAAGGCTACCAAGTTTGTTCAAATGAATGACCTTCGTCCATTTTCAAGGTCACAGGGGTCAATTGTCTTAAATCTTTATACAACTTCTTCTGAACAACAAAGAGGCCAAGGCTAATAATATTTGGCCAGTAACATGCTAGAATGAAGGGCTACCAGGTTTGTTCAAATGAATGACCTTTACTTATATTCAAGGTCACAGGGGTCAAATATGTTCAACACCTTTAAACAACTTCTTCTCAATAACCAAAAGGCCTAGGATGATGCTATTTGGCCAGTAGCATGCTGTGATGAAGGAATACCAAGTTTGTTCGAATGAATGACCTTGACTTATATTCAAGGTCACATGGGTCAAATATGTTTAAAACCTTTAAACAACTTCTTCTGAATAACCAAGAGGCTTAGGATAATGATATTTGGCCAGTAGTATGCTGGAAAGAAGGTATACCAAGTTTTTTTAAATGAATGACCTTGACTTATATTCAAGGTCACAGGGGTCAAATATGTTAAAAACCTTTGAACAACTTCTTTTGAATATTTAAGAGGCATAGGGTTGCGATATTTTGCCAGTAGCATGCTGTGATTAGGGGNAAATCTTTATACAACTTCTTCTGAACAAAGAGACCAAGGCTAATGATATTTGGCCAGTAACATGCTAGAATGAAGGGCTACCAAGTTTGTTCAAATGAATGACCTTTACCTATATTCAAGGTCACAGGGGTCAAATATGTTAAACAACTTCTTCTCAATTACCAAAAGGCCGATGATGATGCTATTTGGCCAGTAGCATGCTGTGATAAAGGGCTACCAAGTTTGTTCGAATGAATGACCTTGACTTTTATTCAAGGTCACAGGGGTCAAATATGTTAAAAACCTTTAAACAACTTCTTCTGAATAACTAAGAGGCCTAGGATAATGATATTTGGCCAGTAATATGCCAGGATGAAGGGCTACCAAGTTTGTTCAAATGAATGACCTTTACTTATTTTCAAGGTCACAGGAGTTAAATATTTTTAAAACCTTTAAACAACTTCTTCTCAATAACCGAAAGTCTTAGGATGATGATATTTGGCCAGTAGCATGCTGGGATATAGGGCAACCAAGTTTATTCAAATGATTGACCTTTACATATATTCAAGGACACAGGGGCCGATGATATTTGGACTTTAACAGGCTGGGATGAAGGGCTACCAATTTTGTCAAAATGAATGACCTTCACCCATATTCAAGGTCACAGTGGTCAATATATGTTTAAATCTTTAAATGACTTGTTTTGTATAACCAATAGGTCCAGGGTTATGATATTTTGCCAAAAGCATGCTGGGTTGGAAGACTTTAAACTCTGTTCAACCTAATGTCCTTGCTCGACATTCAAGGTCACAGGCGTAGATCTTTTAAAGTTTAAATCTTTTAATAGGCTCTTATGAATCAAACACTGATATTCTTCCTGTAGCTGCATTTTAGTCCACTTTTAAGATTACAAGTGTGAGATTAATACCAGGTGAGTGATTCAGGCCCATTGGGCCTCTTGTTTCTTATATACAGTAACCTCCCCTTAAATTGGTTTTGGATATAACTGTATTACACTTCGTGCAGGATGCTCCCGGGTACCTCAGTTGATTAGAGTGATAGTATTACAACAAGTCTAAGGTTCGAATCCCGGTCTCGCTCTACAGTAATTTATACACTCGGAACACTTATTGATTTATGTGTTATTTCATCTTTATTATTTTTCGATAAAAGTCCCCCAAGGTATGGTTTTCTTTCCGAAACAATTTATAATCATGCGTATGTACAGTTTTGGCGGTGGTGGTACGGGGATCCTTAACATAAATATGCTATCCTGAACTTCAAGTATAACACTAATTTTAGAAAATAGTTTTACATGATTTGAAAATAAAATTAAATTGAAATTAAAGTTTTGACTTCTATGAATTTTATTTACATAAAACCAGACATGCATGTGTTAGACATGCTCACTTGGATGCAAGTTGGTTAATAAAACTATTACATAAAACAAAATTGTCATTGATTTTCTTCTTTCTACCTTGGGGTTAAAACAGAAAAATCTCAACCATACTCCTAAAGTGGTGAATGCTTACTTTTCTCCCACTTTAAATACAAGCGGTTATTACATAAATGGATTTCGTATCTGCTATTGTTGACGTGACGTCATACACTTGTTACAGACCCTGGACCATTTTTCTTGTCCGTTTAAACGCAAACGCAACGGAAACGCAATGGAAATTCAACGCAAACGCACACAAACAGTTTAATTAAACACGCTCCTAAAACGCCGTTCATAGTAGAATGGTTCTTCGACATCAACAATACATATGGATACGTCTAGTGGGTAGTTTATATTTTTAGTCTCATATTCTGAATTTGTTGCTAAAAAATATTTAATCAATTTGTCGAAAAATAATTAACAACCCAAACTAAATTACGTACGTGTAATTGCTTGTTTTTAGGTCACCTGAGCTTTAGCTATCCGTCTTCGTCCGTCGTCGTCCGTTAACATTTTTCATTTTCAACTTAAGCTGAAATACTGGCAAAGGCATTAATATTTCAGGGGAAGGTTACTGACATCTCCCTGACCAAGTGTTGTTATTTTTCGGGTCAGTCAGAAATCCAATATGGCCACCAAGGCCGCCATTTTGAAAAACTATTTCAAATATAAGTCAAGTTCTGCTTGGCCGATTGAACTGAAACTTAGTAGGAATGATCGACTCATGGTCCTGACAAAGTGTTGTTATTTTTTGGGTCGATCAGAAATCCAATATGGCCACCATGGCCGCCATTTTGAAAAACTATTTTAAACTTAAATTCAAGTTCTGTTAGGACGATTAAACTGAAACTTTGTAGGAATGATCGACTCATGGTCCTGAAAAAGTGTTGTTATTTTGCGGGTTTATCAGAAATTCAATATGGCTGACACGGCCGCCATTTTGAAAACCTGTTTCAAACTTAAAAACAAGTTCTAATAGGCTGATCTAACTGAAATCGGTCTAGGAAAGATCAGCTCATGGTCCTGACAAACTTAAGTTAACGTTATACTTAACAATTTTTTACTCAAATTGGTACATATTTCAACAACAAAAATAAATACTGTAGGACTCAGGTGACCGTTAAGGCCCATGGGCCTCTTGTTATTTAAACTAGGCGATAGCAAATGTCCAAAAGGATATAAAATATGAAACTTGTGTTTGGAAAATATTGGATATGAATATCATCAAATTTATAAAACAAGTGAAGTTATGTGTTTGCATAGAGTATTATTCCTGTATTATCTTAAAAATCCAACTAAAATGCTGCAAGCGGATTCCGTGTGATTATTGTTTTCTCTTAAAATCGTTCTTCTCTGCTTATATCTCGAACAGGTATAATTCTTATGATATTCTCTTTAGTGGTATTATTTGATAATTATAATCGGTATTTATATGAATGATATTGAAGCCGGAGCGTTAGTTATAGGTATCTTATCTATACATCTTACAACACAACATACATGTGTTCATTCTATGCACCCTGTTAGGCTTAATCATATTTTTTGCTGTACCCACAGACTTAGATAATCTAATTCCGTGCTGTACCTCAAGTTACACATTTTCATTTGTCCGAGTGATGAAAACGTAATCTGAAATCTGAATTACTTATGTCATTCCCTCCTTAAAACAGCCTTGAACCAAAGTTTTTTAGCGCACCTGGCCCAAAGGGCCATGTGAGCTTATCCCATGGTGCAGCGTCCGGCGTCCGGCGTCCGGCAACTTTTTCCTTTAAAATGCTACTTGTCCTGAATGGCTCAGAGGATTTTGACCAAATTTGGTCAGGAGCATCATTGGCCAAAGGGTTCTCAGTTTTGTATAAACAGAGGGTATAACCCCCCTGGGGGCAGAGGGGCGGGGCCAAATAGGGGGAAAATAGGTAAATCTTTAAAAAT
>NW_018405378.1:130481-137198 GCF_002113885.1 Mizuhopecten yessoensis | reverse complement strand
GGTTGAGATCCCCACCCCAAAACTATATATACAAATGCTGGGCATAAAGAGACGAATGCAGTCACGATATTAGAATAGACCCTGGGGTCTGACCGAACCCCTAGGGACCTAGTTTCTTAGTCACAGCTTGGAGACAGTTGAGATCCCCGACCTATAACGATATAGACAATTGACGAGTATAAAGAGATGAATGCACATATGCTTCCAGGATAGCCTTGGGGACTGCCCCACCCTTGGAGACTTAACCCCTGGGTCATAACTTCAAAATGGTTAAGATCCCCACCCCAAAACTATATATACAATTGTTGGGCAAAAAGAGACAAATGCAGTCATGATATTAGAATTGATCCTGGGGTCTAGCCACAACCATAGGGACCTAGGTTCTGAGTCACAGATTGGAAACAGTTGAGATCCCCGACCTATAACCATATAGACAATTGCTGAGTATAAAGAGATGAATGCACATATGCTTCCAGGATAGCCTTGGGGACTGCCCCACCCTTGGAGACTTAACCCCTGGGTCATAACTTCAAAATGGTTAAGATCCCCACCCCAAAACTATATATACAATTGTTGGGCAAAAAGAGACAAATGCAGTCATGATATTAGAATTGATCCTGGGGTCTAGCCACAACCATAGGGACCTAGGTTCTGAGTCACAGATTGGAAACAGTTGAGATCCCCGACCTATAACCATATAGACAATTGCTGAGTATAAAGAGATGAATGCACATATGCTTCCAGGATAGCCTTGGGGACTGCCCCACCCTTGGAGACTTAACCCCTGGGTCATAACTTCAAAATGGTTAAGATCCCCACCCCAAAACTATATATACAATTGTTGGGCAAAAAGAGACAAATGCAGTCATGATATTAGAATTGATCCTGGGGTCTGGCCACAACCATAGGGACCTAGGTTCTGAGTCACAGATTGGAAACAGTTGAGATCCCCACCCCATAACCATACATAAAATTGCTAGGCATGAAAAATCGAATACAGATATATATGCTACAAGGATTGGCTTTGGGGTCTGGCATATTCCCATGGATCTCATTTGGGGAATATTCTGCCATGATTGCTTAGATATCCAGGTGAGCGATACAGGCCCTATGGGCCTCTTGTTTTTTAAACGTGTGGTCACCCCTGCTACCTGCGGCTATTGTTATTTCGAAGGTAAAGACCACAAGGTTACTACCTGTGGTTTCAGTCACTGGGACCCAGGAACTTGCTACAGTTGGTTTGTTTGGACCTATCCCGCGCTGTGTAGTAATATTAGATGTTCTTCTTGTTGTTGTGATAAGGCGTCATGTAGATTAACTTAATCTGAGAATTTAGGAAGTATAAATTAGATGCTTTAGTGGTTAACACTATTGCTCGAAATAAGTACCGCCCCTCCTTCCAACCGCACCCAAGGAATGATTTAGACTCTCGGGTCCATGTGGACGCAGATACGTCCTTTGTCGACGTATCTAGATTAAATTTCTCCAACGAAATCTGAGAATTTAGGAAGTATAAATTAGATGTATCTCAACCAAAACTTGGGGAGAATGATTACTCCGACATATCAGGATAAGTCCAAACAAACATTATTGTAACTAATTAAATAGCTTATACTACTTTGTATACGTCTCTGATTGAATTTTACTTTTAGTTTTAATTTAATTGAAATATTAAACAGGGAAAGTATAAAGACGACCACCGTGCACGGGGTGTGTAACTTCATGTATACAATAAGAGCGCAGCCTCTTGCGCCAAAGGCGCAAGAAGCGAAGCTCTTTTCCGGTAACATGTACAAACAATTGAGGTCATGGTAACGTTGAAATACTATGCTTCCAAAATCCTTCGTCACGGAAGTAGCTAGTATAGAGTTACCGCTGTCCTATTTTTACGATGCTGTTTAGCTTTGCTACACATTCTCAAAAATATCTCTTTATTTGATTTTTTTTTTCTGTGGTTATGTAAATTCATGACAGTTAAAATTATAGAAACTGCAGCTTCTTTCAGATTTTCAGTCTTTTCTTCTCTCCACCCAACCGGAAGTATATAGTAACTACCAAACCAGACGGAAATCTGGATATGTTTGGGCTATTGTGATTCTCTTTTTACACGATTTAGAGGGATCAGGCAAAGTATATCATGTCGGAAAATAAAATCGGAATTTATTCTCTTTCAATATGCTGAGAGACAGCCTATAGTTGCTGTACATGATGTATTTAATCAGAGTATGTTCCCGTGGTTGTTTAAATATCCAGTTGAGGGATTCAGGCCCTCTAGGCCTCTTGTTTGTCTCTTTATTTATTTTTTACATCTAATGGTAACTAGTGATGGGCCAATACTTGATAATATAACTCAAAATTGATTAGCTTGCCTTTTCAATTATTGATTACGGGTACAAATTCCATAACTTGATCTGTCCATTACTGAACTCAAGTGTCAAATGTAGATTGTAAGTCTGAGCTATTTATTTTATTAAATGCTTAACAAAAAAATCAGGTTGGCTTCCTGTTACATGTTAAAAGTACTTCCTTGAAATTTTACCAAAATAATAGGTAGGCATAAAAAATAGGATGGTTTTCTGTTACATGTCTGAACAAAAATAGGAATTAGGGTTGGGTACATGTAGTTAATGTTTTTTTCTTTTTTCACAACGCTTATGTTAATGTAGGAAGTGATCCTGACTTTGACAGTGCTTCCTTGAAATTTGACAAAAAATAGAGGAGGCACAAACTTTAGGGAGGGTAACTGGAAACAAACATTTCTTGTTTGGCTCAATATTTATTATATGATTGATGTTATAGTTAATTATGTAAAATACTGAAGCAGGAAACCTACTACTTCCAGTTAACTGACCATCGGGTATGCTTTTGAAACCAGATGTCTGTCACTTAGGTGACATTTAATACAAAGACATTAAACACACTACAATTAAACTTAATGCTGATCAATAAAAGAATTTAATATTTTGTTAAGTTACATAAATGGATTTATATGGATAACCCGTCATAGTTTTAACTTTGAATTTGAATTATTATTTGAATTGTCCTCTTTATTCAGCGACATCCTCGAGACACAACAACAGAAGCTTTCTAAAGACATGCAAACCATGAGATGGAAACTTGTTTTGTAATTCTTTACCAGTGACTGGCAGTCCTGAAACAGGTGGTTAGCTTAAGTATATTCAAAATGAGGTGTTATTATAATAAATTAGTCCTAATATCATAAACACAGTTTCGAAGTTCCATAGTGGGATCTGTATATATACTTAAAATACATGTTTCTTCTATGAAATGGTGCTGATGTATTCAAGGTATGAACCAACTTTTAGTCAAATTTCAAAATTTGAATGGGTGACCTCGCAGAGTATATATTGCTATTCTCCCACAAAAGCATATCATACAGTTACAACTATCATATCTATAGTGTCTATGTCTGATTCATGGCAATATTTTTTTTAATTTTTTTCTCCAGAATGTCCAACTATTCTTGGCAAATCCAGACCTACCATCAGGATGCAGTGTTCT
This sequence comes from Mizuhopecten yessoensis, assembly GCF_002113885.1. Classification (NCBI taxonomy): domain Eukaryota; kingdom Metazoa; phylum Mollusca; class Bivalvia; order Pectinida; family Pectinidae; genus Mizuhopecten; species Mizuhopecten yessoensis. The sequence goes on along the minus strand of NW_018405378.1, from coordinate 133,676 downwards.
GTAAGACACTGCAAGAGCTTTGTCCTTCTGGGATTCCTTAGCCTTTGAATGGAGAAAACAAGACATTGCTGTATATGTGACAATGAAAATACCATATTGTTTTGTACATTAATTAAAAAGAGCATTGACCAATGACATGTATACCGTGGCTAGTGATTGCTAATTGTTGTCATTTTTAACTCACCTGGCACGAAGTGCCAAGTGAGCTTATGCCGTGCCGTGTCGTCCGTCCGGCGTCCGCCCGTCCGTCCGTCCGGCGTCCGTCCGGCGTCAATATTAAATGACTTCTTCTGAATAACCAAGAGGCCTAGGGTGATGATATTTGGCCAATAAAGTGCTGGGATGAAGGACTACCAAGTTTGTTTAAATGAATGACCTTGACAAATATTCAAGTTCACAGGGGTCAAATATGTTAAAATCTTTAAACAAGTTCTTCTCAATAACCAAACTGCCCAGGGAGACGATATTTGGCCAGTAGCATACTTGGGTGAAGGGCTAACAAGTTTGTTCAAATGAATCAATTGTCTTAAAAAACCTTCAAACAACTTCTTCTGAATAACAAAAATGCCCAGGGTGATGATATTTGGCCAGTAGCATACTTGGGAGAAGGGCTAACAAGTTTGTTCAAATGAATGACCTTCCCCCATATTCAAGGTCTCAGGGGTCAAATATGTTAAAATCTTTAAACAAGGTCTTCTCAATAACCAAACTGGCCAGGGAGACGATATTTGGCCAGTAACATTCTCACTTTTAAGGTTACAAGTGTGAGATTTATACCAGGTGAGCGTTACAGGCCCATTGGGCCTCTTGTTTTAATTTACAATTAGATATAGATCTAACACGTGATATTATTAGCTTTCTGATATTGTAAAATGACAGTTAAAGTTCATTTGAAAATACATACGTGTACATTGTACTTTATTCCTATCTAAAATAACATCATTTAACCATGCATATATAGCTTTAATTATATAATAACATAGCATTAATTCAGTGATTTTACCTGTACCAACAAGGCACAGCTTATTTTAATTTGCAATTTTAGATATAGATCTGACATGTTATATTATTAGCTTTCTGGTATTGTACAATGATAGTTAAAATTTATTTTAAAATATTTGAACATTGTTATTAATTCCTCCCTAAAATATATTATTTTTTACCTGTCACAACAAGACACACATTTGTAATATACAATATTTTATTATTGCAAACTTCTAGATAAATCTTTTAAACACCCTTTTTTTTCTTGTGACTGGTGTTGGCGATATTTCAAGCACATTTAAACATTATTATGATGAATTCTGCAACTTTCTGCAAACTTAGGCAGGTGTGAAGATTTGGTTGTATCTAAAGTTGAATTATATCTCAACATGTTGCTCCACGTAATTCTGGTTCAGCATTGAGTGACAATTAAACAATTGTATCTTTTGCAAATGATCTGTCAACATTCATTCTCGTAGTTTGAAAAATTTCATGCGATTATAATATTTGTATATATGCTGTCAACCAATTTCAGCTCATATGGCCGGTATGGGTAGAGTTAGGAGCAGGGCCCAATAGGTGAAATAGAGGAAAAATTAAATTTTGTACAAATTAAAGGAAATTAACCATATTTGTTCTCGAGCATCTTTGGACAAAGGGGACTCAAGTTTACATAAACAGAGGGTGTTGATGTTGTTTTTTTTTTTTTTATACTTTTGACAAACAATTGGCAATATGAAATTCTACAAACCATCTTTCATCAGTGCCCTATAGTAATCACAGTGTCTGTCTGTCTGTCTTTCAGCACTTTTGTTTCCGGAGATTATTTCGGGACTCCAAAAGGGCATAATTTCTAAAACTTCACATAGTGATACAGTGTGATACATATAGATGTGCAAAAGACCAGGAGTTGCACAATTTTATCAGGTGTAAGTCGAGGTCACTGTTACGAAAAAATGAAAAGTGGGGCTATACTGTCAAAAACACATTACATGACCCTCAAAAGGCCAGATTTGGTAACCATTTTGTTATGACAAATGAAGCAAAGTTGGTCATAACCAACAAGAAGTCAACTTACCAAAGGTCAAGGTAATCTGGTCAAAGGTTAATCATAAGGCCAAATTATGTTAATTCGGGATGTCAATGCAAGAACTTATACTAAAATAGAAAAGGCTATAGCCGTGTTTATATAAGGAAAGGCAATAACGGAAATAAGTTATTTCGGACACACTCTGAATGATTACCGCAATGTAAGCACACTTTAGTGATGACCAAATAAGCAAAAAGCTGATGAGCAATCCTAAATGCGGACGTAACCTGTAATTCTTTAAATGCGTCTGTTTTGTTAAGGCTAAAATTAAACTGGCCAGACAAATGATCACTGTGACATTTGTTTACAAAAAATAAATGCAATTAACGCCTTCATTAAATACAGTTACTATATAAGGATAGAACAAATATAAGAAATAATAAAGTTAATGGCAAAAGACATTGTACAGGTAAAGGTAGCTGCGATAAAGTAGATTTTTGATGACAAGATATTTTTTTTGATATATTACGTCGTCCGGGGCATGGTGCAGCGTCCGTCCGGCGTCAATATTTTACTTGAAATAACTTCTTCTGAATAACCAAAATGCCCAGAGTGATGATAAGTGGCCAGAAGCATGCTGGGATGAAGGGCTACCAAGTTTGTTAAAATGAATGACCTTCACAAATATTCAAGGTCACAGGGGTCAATTGTCTTAAAACATCTTTAAACAACTTCTTCTGAATAACTAAGTGGCCTAGAATAATGATGTTTGGCCATTAACATGCTAGGATGAAGGACTACCAAGTTTGTTAAAATGAATGACCTTGACAAATATTCAAGGTCACATGGGTCAAATATGTTCAAAACATTTAAACAACTTCTTCTGAATAATCAAGAGGCCTAGGGTGCCTACATTTGGCCAGTAACATGCTGTGATGAAAGACTAGCAAGTTTGTTCAAATAAATGACCTTGAATTATATTCAAGGTCACAGGGGTCAAATATGTACAAAACATTTAAACAAATTCTTCTGAATAACCAAGAGGCCTAGGGTGATGATATTTGGCCAATAAAATGCTGGGATGAAGGACTACCAAGTTTTGTTCAAATAAATGACCTTGACTTATATTCAAGTTCACAGGGGTCAAATATGTTAAAATCTTTAAACAAGTTCTTCTGAAT
>NW_018405378.1:129699-130153 GCF_002113885.1 Mizuhopecten yessoensis | reverse complement strand
ATGCTACTGACTAAATATCAACATCCTGAGCCTTTTGGTTATTCAGAACAAGTTGTTGAAATATTTTGAACATATTTGCTCCTTGTGACCTTGAATATGATTCAAGGTCATACATTTAAACAAACTTGGTAGCCCTTGATCCTAGTATGCTACTGACTAAATATCATCACCCTGGGCATTTTGGTTATTCAGAAGAAGTTGTTTAATGTTTTTAACATATTTACATATTTGACCCCTGTGACCTTGAATATGGGTGAAGGTCATTTATTTGAACAAACCTTGTAGCCCTTCATATCAGCATGCTACTAGCCAAATATCATCACCTTGGGCATTTTGGTTATTGAGGAGAAGTTGTTGAGAGTTTTTAACATATTTGACCCCTGTAACCTTGAATATGGGTGAAGGTCATTCATTTGAACAAACTTTGTAGCCCTTCATCTCAGCATGCTACTGG
>NW_018405378.1:107413-127816 GCF_002113885.1 Mizuhopecten yessoensis | reverse complement strand
AAATGTTCAGTGTTGCAAACTAAATATATTTGTCATTATATTAGAGCAATTAAAGGTTATTTATTTGATTTGAATTATTCTGTTAGAAATATATAACCATTCACAATTGTATAATTTACCACAGAATTAAGTCTGTGAATTTACTAAATTTTGACATGGACATCTGCTATGGACTTGTCTATGAACCAGTGGATATTGATGACAGCACGTTTTTGTTGGGTTTGAAAGTATGTATGATTTTGTTTCAATTGAACATTCTTATCAAAAACTCCTGTTTCATTGGTATGGACAAAAACACATAATGGTTTACTCTGATTGACTCTAAAAATAACCTGTTATGTGGAGGAAGTTGGTTCATATTCTTCTCTTATCTTTAACCTATGGTAATCTTGCCCCAAAAGCCACTTCAAATTCTTCTACAAACTTAAGCTAAAATGTTTATATAAGAATAAGACATGCACAGTACAGGTGATAAATAATTAATTGTAATTGGGGTGGTGGTGGGGTGAGATTGTCATAGGGGGTAATTAGAGATTGTTAAGTTACTGCAACAAACCTACATAGATGTATGAATACATTATCTTATGATACAATTCCCTTTTCTTATTTTTTTTTTCACTTTTGTTTTAAATGTGGGGAGGAAAGCTCTTCGCTCTGTCAAGATTAGACTCCATTTAGTTTATAAATGTGATTATTTTCTGGACTTGAGCAAGTCTAATTGTTTCTCGCACTGTCCCAGTCTACATCAATATTGACGGCGTCATTGATTTGTTCTTGAACATATATTTAATTTATGCACTAATGAATATAAGAACCTTAAAAATACAATAGTCAAAACGTAAACAAATAACGACACTGCGTCCGTACGGTGATCCGGATGCGGTTGGGGAGCGGTCCGTATATATTTATGACGATAGCAGCGCAGCTTGTCGTCATAATGAGGAAACTCTCGTATTTCATTTGCTGGCTTACTCGTTTACTAGTTGACTAGCTAGCTATTTCTGAATTAAAACTTTGTTTCGAATTTCTGTTTTTACAAAAATGACGAAACCCAGATCATTCGATAGAAAGTCTGGAATGGATTGAATACTACAAGCTAACACGATGAAAACTAGCATAGCATGGAATGAACACACAATAGATTTGTAAACGATTGCAACAACACAAATGTACATAGAATGGAAAAAGACACTTATCAACTAGGGAATTAATACAAATGAACATAGAATTAGATTCAAAACTAGAAGTAACTAATTCTATAACTTATCAACTAGGGAATTAATATAAATGAACATAGAATTAGATTCAAAACCAGAAGTAACTAATTCTATAAGTTATCATCTAGGGAAATAATACAAATGTACATAGAATTAGATTCAAAACCAAAAGTAACTAATTCTATAAGTTATCATCTAGGGAAATAATACAAATGTACATAGAATTAGATTCAAAACCAAAAGTAACTAATTCTATAAGTTATCAACTAGGGAAATAATACAAATGTACATAGAATTAGATTCAAAACCAAAAGTAACTAATTCTATAAAAAATAATTATGGCGGGGATCCCCTTCCATACACTTCCACTCCTCACATGTTGTCACTCCAACGTTCGTACCACCACTTCCTTAGTTACGTCCTCTCTCGTGCACCACACAAAACTAAACTGATCTCTATCCCCACACACACAACCTGTCATATCTCCACTGTAACGCAGATCACCCTTTGTTCTCATGACACTGGCCATTCTCAATCAACATTCTCCCTAACGGTCCGAGCTTTAATTGACAACTTAATAAGATCTCCAGAACCAAGTAATATGTCTCTACATTTAAATTGCACGCCTAATCGTAAACAAATAAACAACTACAGACTCTCCGCAGACATTCACTGATATGTACAGCTGTGGTTGACACAACTCATTAATTAGAAGCACTGACCACTCTGACCCTACTTGCCCACTCGACTCTCCTCCTACTCTCAAAGTTAACACTTTCTCACACATATCTGGTGAATCTAACTATGACGATGCAGTCACGTTTACATTCCATGCAATATAAATGTTCTTGTATTTCAATTTATCAAACAAAGAGAGGTGTAATAGGCTGGGAAGGTCTTTGTATCAGGAAATCATATGTTCTTAAATAGCGTTTGAAAGCAGAGACTAGTCCATGGTATTGGAGAAAGTTTGTGTTGGTTTGTATAATCTAGATACATTTACACAGAAAGGTTAATTTATAAGAAAAAATATAAACATACACCTCACTATATAGGCAGTTGAAGATGCATGCATCATTATTGGCAGTAAGACACAGGTAACGATATATTGATTGATCCTTGAATACATTAACATGACATGAATGCATACATATACCACCTATACCCTCCTACATCACCCATACGCCCTATACCCTCTTTGCCCTCCCACATCATCTTTACTTCCTATACACCCTTTGCCCTCCTACATCACATTTACTTCCTATTCCACCTATACCATCCTACATCACCTATACCCTCCTACACCACCTATACCTCCACATCACCTATACTTCCTATACCACCTCTACCATCACCTCAAATAACTATGTCCTCCTACATGATCTATACGTCCTATACCACCTCTACCCTCTACCATCACCTTAAATATCTATTTCCTCCTACATGATCTATACGTCCTATTCCACCTCTACCCTCTACCATCACCTTAAATAACTATGTCCTACTACATGATCTATACGTCCTATACCACCTATACCATCCTACATTATCTATACCCTCTTACACACCTATACCCTCCTACATCACCTATACTTCCTATACAACCTATACCCTCCTACATCACCTTTACCTACTATACCATCATAACCCTTCTACTAAACCTTTACTTTCTATACCCCCTCTACCCCCCTATATCACATATACTTCCTATAACCACCTATACCCTCCTACATCACCTTAACTAACTATATCCTCCTACATCACCCTTAGTTACTATACAACATGTACCCTCCTACATCATCTATACCCTCTTACACCAACCATACCCTCCTACATCACCTATACACCCTATACCTTCCTACGCCACCTTTACTTCCTATACCACATATACCCTCCTACATCATCTATACCCTCTTACATCACATATACTTCCTATACCTTCCTACGTCACCTTTACTTCCCATACCACATATACCCTCCTACATCAACTATACCCTCCTACATCACCGATACTTCCTAAATTCCTACATCACCTTTACTTCCTATTCCCCATATACCCTCATACATCATCTATACCCTCTAACATCACATATACCCTCCTACATCATCTATACCCTCTTACACCAACCATACCCTCCTACATCACCTATACACCCTATACCTTCCTACGCCACCTTTACTTCCTATACCACATATACCCTCCTACATCATCTATACCCTCTTACACCAACCATACCCTCCTACATCACCTATACACCCTATACCTTCCTACGCCACCTTTACTTCCTATACCACATATACCCTCCTACATCATCTATACCCTCTTACATCACATATACTTCCTATACCTTCCTACGTCACCTTTACTGCCCATACCACATATACCCTCCTACATCAACTATACCCTCCTACATCACCGATACTTCCTAAATTCCTACATCACCTTTACTTCCTATTCCCCATATACCCTCATTCATCATCTATACCCTCTAACATCACATATACCCTCCTACATCATCTATCCCCTCTTACACCACCTACACCATCCTACGTCCCCTTTACCTTCTTGTTTGTTTGTTTGTTTGTTTGATTTTGTTTACCGTCCTATTAACAGCTAAGGTCATTTAAGGACGGCCTCCCCTGGGTGCAAGATGCATGCGTGTAGTGTATGTGTGTATTTTGGGAGGCTGCGATACGTTCGTGTTTGTATCCTTGTAATAGCGCGAAACTGATGCCGACTTTATAGTGCTACCTAACTGAAACATTCTGCCGAAGACACCCAGCAGGACGCCCCACCCGGTCACATTATACTGACAACGGGCGAACCAGTCGTCCCACTCCTAATTTGCTGAGCGTTAAGCAGGAGTATAAACTACCATTTTTAAAGACTTTGGTATGTCTCGGCCAGGGGACAGAACCCAAAGCCTTCCTCACAGGGGCGAACGCTCAACAAATGGCCAAAAGTGAGGCATTGTCAAGGGAGACATTAGGAAGAAGAAAGTTATTTAGAAAGGAGAGAAGAGATAAGGTCCCAAATTTAGTCGCCTCTTACGATCATGCAATTGGGGGCAGCAGGTACAATTCTTACACCCTACCTGCAGGGTCCCTTTACTTTCTATACCTTCCTACGTCACCTTTACTTTCTATACCCTCCTACATCAGCTTTATTAACTATATCCACCTATATCCCCCTACATCACCTATACTACCTATACCACCTATACCCTCCTGCATATGTATATCACATTTACTTCCTATACCACCTATACCCTCCTACATATTTATTTTATTTTATTTAAGTTATTATGTTCATTTAATTTATTTCAATATTTTTATTTCATTTTATTGATTTATTAATTAATTTGTTTTATTTATTTAATTTCATTATTTTAATTTCATTTAATTAATTAATTAATTAATTAATTTGTTTTATTTATTCAATTTAATCATTTATTGATATTTTTTTCATTTGTGGTTTTTTTTGCCATTCGTGATTTAACCATAAACACGTTCTTTATTTAATATCTTATTTGAATACTCATCACCATTTTATTAAATATTAAAAATTAATAATAATGTGTCCTCTTAATTCAGCTTAAAGAAATATCGAATACACAAGTAGTAAAATTGCTAGGTCTCAATGATTATCAACGGCGTAATCAAAGTCAATTTATTGTCAATGTTGGCAGGGGCCATGTACCTCTCGAACCTCGCAGGCAGCGCGCACCCCCGATACATATTGCGTGTGTAGCACAGGACCATGGACTTTGATAACAATCTAATTCCGTGACAGGACTTACATAATTCGACCTGAACTTAAACAAAACCCACAATATAGACAATAAAATTAACGAAAAACCATACACACAAAGAGATAAAACTACAAATATTTTATAAAATGAAACTCGCCGTTTAGACGCACTAATTCTATACCATCAGCCCATCAGTGGTGGAAGTATATGTAGATTTAGTGTAATTTGATTCATATATTCATATGAACAGAATTATATAAGAATGGAAATTAAATATTTAAAATACACAAATAACTAATTACTCAATTACGTTCTACTTAAAATTTTACTGGCCAATTAAGGAACGTGTATAGACATGCATCCATCAATCAGCACACGACGCTGCCCAAATATTTGAATATAAATATAAGTCATTGCTAAACTTCCGACCGATTATTTCACGTATTTATCTATTTTATTTGTATGTTTATGTTGTTTTTAATTTGCAAACTTTATTATCCATATAGCTATTTTTTAATATAAAAAACAATCAGCACTCACATATTCTTAAAATAACCTGCACATCGATCGTTTTCTTACATAACCAGCAAAACGCATGTTCAACGCACATTCAATGCTAAAGTTAAAACGCACAACAAACGGTCAATGCAAACGCAACCCCCCCCCCCCCCCCCCCCCCCCCGTCTTTACCCTGGGGTAGGGTGGATTACTCTATCTATTGGGAGAGAAATGCACATCCGCGACTTGAGATGAGTCGAGTTCCAAAAAGTTGTTAAGCCAAGGGGTGGAGTTGGAAAATAGGTCCCCAATTCCATGAAAATGCTCCTTTCGTCATGCGTCTCAAACGGCCTCTGACAACCAAAGTCCAACTCCAACCTTCACGAGTGGTTATCATCTGTAAACCCGGTGGAACTGTTTCAACTGACTGGAGAAGGGTCGAAGGCGAGCCACTGGCGCCTCAAAACCAGATAGCCGCGGGCAGATGGGGCTCGTCAACCTTGGAGGGTAGTCCATCTAGGAGAAGGGAAAACTCTGACTCAAAACCTCCGCTGCCTTGCGGCCACACCCTTTGCCAGGTGACAACCTCGAGGAAAATCCAGAACTAGGAATCTATAACATCCTTCCTGTACTTCCAGGATCAGAACATTTGTTCCGAAGTTAAGGGTGAGGTAACCCCGACAGAAAACCTAGAGTGCTGAAGACGGCGGTGTTGGGCCATACAGCGCACTCTAACAGACCACAACACCACGCATATGGGATACAACACAATAGATAAAAGAGGAGAAACCATAGAAGATTGGCAAGATGAACACCATTTTATTCTTGTCAATGATGGGAGAACCACTATAAACTAACACACATACGGGAAAGGAATCAGCTACCTAATGGTTTTCCCCTACTTACAGATACGGGCCAATTGTTTCAATCCTAGTTATTAATACAGAGGGGAGAAGAATCAGCCAGCAAATAGATTCAACCCTAGTTACTAATACAGAGGGGAGAAGAATCAGCCAGCCAATAGTTTCCCCTCTAAGTTACAAATACACAGCGAGAGCGAGAAGGAATCAGCCAGCCAATAGTTTGCCCCATATCATGGGCGGAATGGTCGAGTGGTTAACACTCTGGCCTTCCACGCAAGCGGCCGGGGGTTCGCCCCCCGAAGTCGTCGTACGCATGGATATTCAGAGAAAGTGTTTTTCTCCTGCCCAAACAGCTCTAACAACCCAGGTGGAGTATAAATTGGTCTGGGGTGTATGTTGCAGTATCTGTGCTGTAGCATTCAAGTGAGGTGGCACTATAAATGATGCCGTTGGAAGCAAGATCCCGGAACAAACAGAACACATTACATCACCAGCACACACGCATACATACACACATAGGGAGATATTAGCCAGGTGGCATAGGACTAGTAGTTAGCGCCTGATAAGGCAGCTCCTGCGAATTCCTCCAAAATTGTATTAATAAATATATATGAAAAATTGTATTCAATGTATATCTATGTACTGTTAAGCGCTTTAGAGTGGCCTATGCTAGCTAGATAAGGCGCTATATATCAAATGATGTATATTATTATTATATACAAGTGTTTTTGTTATATAATGTTGTTTGAAAAGTTTAACATGTAAGACCACAGTTACTTTAAACGTAAGTGCTCCGCAGGTATCTGCTGGGCAAATGTTAAGACTTTTTGGCACAGGTGGTACATAAAAAATAGTTGATAGACTACTGACGTACGATACCACAGCATAGTATTACAGACACTTCGAGGCAGGTGAGTAAAAACAGTTAATAAACAATGAAATAAAGTAGCTTGAAACTAAATATAAAGACCACAACAGAATCAGAGAAGAGACATATAAACAAACCAGTCACAAGCGTTCTAAACTCAAGTGAATATGTTTTAAATTATTTATGCACTGGAATGCTTTAGCTGCAAATCAGAAGCTATTCAAGAAGGCACATGTCAGACCATTTTTGAAGGAGTCTGGAATGGACAAGTAGGAATTGAAGAACTACCGCCCAGTATCAAATCTGCCTTTTCTGTCTAAGATCTTGGAGAAGGTTGTGTTCCGGCGTTTAGAGGTACTCCATGCAAACAGTCTCCATGACAACCTGCAATCAGCCTACTGCACGGGACACTACCTCCTACGTGTACATATTGACATAGCTTCTGCATTGGATAACAATTGCAGAGCGGTGCTTGTCATGCTGGATTTGTCAGCTGTATTTGACGTCATCGACCATTGCATACTTTATACACGTCTGGAGTACTTTTATGGAGTGACTGATAACGCTCTATTCTGGATACAGTCTTAACTGAGTGAACGACGACAGTGTGTTGCCATCGGATCTACCACCTCACATGACAAAGTACTAGATTTCGGGGTTCCTCAGGGGTCGGTGTTAGGACCACGTAAATATTGCCTGTACTCCAAACCGATCGGAGAGATTTGCCGTCGCCATAGCCTTCGCTATCATTGCTATACTGGTGACACACACATTTACATGGTCATCAAACCACAAGACAGTTGGGATACAATTACAGAAAATCTGAAAAGTTGTCTGACAGATATCAGAACCTGGATAAACACCAACATGCTAAAGCTTAATCAGGAAAAGACGAAACTAATTGTCTTTTACCCAACGTATCAGCAAACAAAGGCTCTCCAGTTCAAGGTCGGTGCCAGAACTGTTGAGACTGTCCGAGCTGTTAAAACCCTAGGGTTATACTTTGATAGTTCACTGAACATGGAGGAACAAGTGAACGCTATTGCCAAATCCTGTTACTACCAGATCAGGAACATCGGCTGTATTCGGCAGTTTATAACTGCAGATGCATGCAATATTTTGGTGCATTTGCTTGTTACCTCTCGGTTGGATTATGGTAACGCCCTGCCCTGTGGTATATCTGACAAACTAACTAGTCGTCTGCAGAGGGACCAGAACACTGAACACGGCTGGGTACTCGTACTCTAAAGAGAGAGCACATCATACCCGTGCTTTATCCATTGCACTGGTTACTTGTACGATACAGGTCGCAGTACAAAATTTTGGTGTACACATACAAGGCACTGAATGGAACAGCTCCCCAGTACCTACAGGAGCTTGTTACCCTGTATCAACCGTCACGGTCACTGCGGTCGGAATCAGAATCATTGTTGTGTGTCCCAAAATCTCGTTCTGTGACCTATGGAAACCGGTGCTTTGGGAGGGTTTCGGCCACATCGTTGAATAGCTTACCATCTTCTATTAGAAAGTCAAATACCCTGGCCAATTTCAAGAAATACATCAAAACTCACCACTTCATGTTTGCATTTTAGGCTCTTTGCAAAGACGTCATGTAAATACCACCCTTAAACTATTCATGTATCTGCACACTGCGATGATTATCTGCTTGCTTAATGTATATAAAAGCGATTGTAAGCTATTGTTTTTTTGCTTCAAAATTATAACTAATTATATATAATACTATTATCCATATGGTGTAAAGCGCTTAAGAGTAATTTTACAAATTATATAGGGCGCTATATAAATGTTGTATATTATTTATTACTATTATTAGAGAATTAACACATATGCTACCACTTCTTTTGATGGCAGTACCTGTATTTATCTATTTATCTTTTATTCATATGCTTTTCATTCCACTAAATATCCTAAGCATAGAGACGTTTTCAAAAGACAATTTGCACGAGATTTACCGTATATAAAAAATAATATGCAAGTCATATCTAGGTAGCAGTATACAGTAGAGGGTTGTGGCCATGGGTGATATTTTTGTTAAATGGCTAACACCTGATATGTAAAAAAAAAAATATAAAAATAAAACTGTACTAAAATTGGTATAAGCATGATGAAGTGGGCCATGTGAGCTTCACATAGATTTTTTTGGTTCGAGAAAAACATTTTGGCCATAATCCGAAAGGGTGCCTACACATGAAAAGCTAGCTTTACAGGAGGTAAAATTTTGACAACAGTACACGACGCAAAATTGCAAAAAAATCAAGTTTTACAACTTTACTGGGACCCAGATAATTCTGCAACCAGGTAGGTAATCTTTAATTTCATGCAGAACTTAGGAAAAAAAAAAAGTTGCGGGGGTCAAATTTTGGGTCAAAAAATAGCATTTTTTGGCATTTTTTGGTAATTTTTAATGTGGTAACCATGGTTTTCACACAATTGACATACATAGAAAAAAGAGGTTTATGCACTTCTCAGTACTTTATATGTATTGTAAATGTAATGCAGTTTACAAATATATATACATGTATACATGTGTAGGGGAAATCCGCTGTGTTTACATTTCCTCGATATGTGCCTTGTTTATCAGAGTCGGGCATTTTTATTATAAAGTATAACAATATCTACTCGTAACAGAAAATAGTTGCATGTAACTTAAGTAAGTATATTTCATGGACAACGAATGTCGGAATGCAGTAAAACGGATTCAATTACAGTTATCTGTATTCGAAATCATATGCGGTAATATGATTCTTTGGGACAAAATTAGCTTGACAAACGTTTTAAACATGCTTGCTTATTCAAGTGTGTACTCTTCAGATTATCTTTACATCTTGCATGTTAAGGCGCATTCTATCTCAGAAAGTTGATATTTCATAACTTTGTATTTTGGCTTCCTTTTATGGTGTTGGTAACATCTCTTTGTCAGTATTTAAATTAGAGTACAAAATTAACAGTGACATGCAACCCTGAACACCGTCTTTAGCTCACTTGGCCTCAACAAATGCAGTCTGAAGAATGATTAGGGACAAAATAATCAATTTTGTGTAAACAGAGGGTGTGGCCCCTCTCGGGGCGGAGGGGCGAGGCCCATTAGGGGAAAAAGAGGTATTTTTTTTTCTCCTGCTATAAAAGTGAAGGGATTTAAATCAAATGCAGTCTGAAGCATGATAAGGGACAAAAGAATCAATTGTGTATAAACTGAGGTGTTTGGGCCCCCTTCTAGGGGCAGATGGGTGGGCCCATTAGGGGAAATAGAGGAAAACATCAAAGATCCTTCTTCTTTTGTACCGATGAAGGGATTTTGACCAAATTTGGTCTGGAGCATCATTAGCCAAAGGGTTTTCAGTTTTGTATAAACGGAGGGTTTGGTCCCCCTGGGGGCAGAGGGGCGGGGCCAAATAGGGGGAAAATAGGTAAATCTTTAAAAATCTTCTTCTTCTCAACCAATAGAAGGATTTTGACCCAATTTGTCCAAGAGTATCTTTGGACAAAGGAGACTCAAGTTTGTATAAACGGAGGGTGTGGCCCCTCTGGGGGCGGAGGGGCGGGGACCAATAGGAGAAATAGAGGATTTATTTCTCCTACTATACAAGTGAAGGGATTTAAACCAAATGCAATCTGAAGCATGATTAGGGACACAAGAATCAATTTTGTATAAACTGAGGTGTGTGGGTCCCCTTCTTTGGGGCATTAGGGTAAATAGAGGAAAACATCATAGATCCTTCTTCTTTTGTACCGATGAAGGGATTTTGACCAAATTTGGGCCGGAGCATCATTGGCCAAAGGGATTTCAGTTTTGTATAAACGGAGGGTATGGTCCCCCTGGGGGCAGAGGGGCGAGGCCAAATAGGGGGAAAATAGGTAAATCTTTAAAAAATCTTCTTCTTCTCAATCAATAGAGGGATTTTGACCAAATTTGTTCTAGAGTATCTTTGGACAAAGGTGCCTCAAGTTTGTATAAACGGAGGGTGTGGCCCCTCTGTGAGCATAGGGGCGGGGCCCAATAGGGGAAATATAGGTCTTTTTTTCTCCTACTATACAAGTGATGGGATTTAAACCAAATGCAGTCTGAAGCATGCTTAGGGACAAAAGAATCAATATTGTTTAAACTGAGGTGTGTGGACCCCCTTCTTTGGGGCAGATGAGTGGGGCCCATTAGGGGAAATAGAGGAAAACGTTAAAGATCCTTCTCCTTCTGTACCATTGAAGGGATTTTAACCTAACCAAACTTGTTCTAGAAAATCTTTTGGCAAAGGGGATTGAATATTTATAAATNCCCAACCCCCATCCCCAACCCCACCCATCCCAACCAGGCAGAGGAACAGGGCCCACTAGGGGAAATAGAGAAAAATATTTTCCCTTCTGTACAAATGAAGGGATTTAAACCAAATGTGGTCTGAAGCATGCTTAGGGGAAAAAAACTCAATTTATTTTATTTGTATAAAAAGGTGCATGTGATGCCCAATAGGGGAAATAGAGGAAAATTTGGACATAACATGGAAACTCATTTTCTTGTTTTCTTTCCCACCAAAACAGATTTATATTTTATATGTAGTTTTTCTTGCAACTTTGTTTCTTGTACTCCTTTGATAAACGTGAATGGTACTCAGCAGGTTTTAAATTGAAAAATAAAATACCAGGTGAGCTATTTAGATCCCTGGGCCTCTTGTTATTACAAAACTATCCAATTTTGGTAGCATAGATACAAGTGCAAATATTTTGTAGGTCTAAGCCAGAGAAACACGGGGCTCCCAAAAGGGGTTAGGACATGTACATGTCCGACTTTTCGGTTAAGGATTTCGGTAACCGGTTCGTGGTCTTTCGCCTGAGTAACCGGTTAACCGGCTAACCGTTGACAACCCTACATAATATATCTACATACCAAATCTATAACATCGGTCAATATCTAAATGTCAACCAATCAGGACCCGACCTAACCCGGACATATTGTCATATAAAAAAAATCAACGTAGATCGCAGGTGTTGAGATAAAATAAAACAAGAGGCCCAGAGGGCTGTACCGCTCACCTGGATTATAAAGAAACCATGGGAAATTGTTCTTATTACAAATAGTCCCTCCAATGGTACAGAAGAAGAAGTATTTTAAAAAATTAAACCTCAAATGACCCTATTGAGCCCCAAAACTCTGCACCAAAAGGGGTCACACCCATCATTTATACAAAATTAAGACCCCTTTGCTCCAGGCTAAATTCGGATACAATCCCTCAAATTGTACATAAGGAGAAGGATTTTAAAGATTTAAACCTCAATTCCCCTTTTGAGCCCCGCCCCTCTGCACCAAAAGGGGCCACACCCACCGTCTATACAAGATCAAGTCCTTTTTGACCAAGGATGCTTCAGAGGAAATTAGGATAAAACCCCCCTTATCCCTACGGTAGAAGCAGGGTTTTAAA
Source organism: Mizuhopecten yessoensis (assembly GCF_002113885.1). NCBI lineage: Eukaryota > Metazoa > Mollusca > Bivalvia > Pectinida > Pectinidae > Mizuhopecten > Mizuhopecten yessoensis. Next base: position 115,189 of record NW_018405378.1, on the reverse strand, counting down.
GGATTTACTTCTATTTCCACTATAGGGGCCGGCCCCCCTCCACCCAGGGGGTCCAAAGCCATCATTTTAACAAGATTTAGTCCCCTTCGCCCAAGGATGTTACAAATCAAATTGGGACGAAATCCCTAGATCCCTGTGGTAGAAGAAGGATTTGAAAGGTTGACCTCCAATTCCCCTATTGGGTCCCAGCCCTCTGCCCCCAGAGAGTTACACCCAACCCCAGGAGGGGCACACCCATCGTTTATACAACCACCGTTTATACAACCCACCGTTTATACAAAAGGGTCCCCTTGGCATAAGGATGCTTCAGGCCAAATTCAGTCCAAATCTACTCAGTCGTTCAGGACTAACAGCATTTAAAAAAAACAGTTGACGGACGCTGCGGTATAGCATAAGCTCACCATGGTCTTTCGAGTCAGGTGAGCTAAAAATTGAAGTTCGAACAAGTTTGAAGTTTCCTTAGTAGTTTCTGAATAAACAAGCCTAAATATACCACAATCCCACAAAAACAAAATGAAGGTAACGGGCAATATGCCTACTCCTAACACGGTGAGAAATCGTGTTCCGAACTCAGCAATTTTAGCACGATGAGAAATCGTGTCGGGGTGAGAAATCGTGCCGTAACAACCGGCTGTATGCTCCCCAGGGAGTCGAGAAAGATATTGGCTAGTTGCAAAGGCCCTATAACCACGGATACTTATTTGTGAACTGCTTTGAGACAACCTACGAACTAGGTTGTGATAAAACGGTATATAAGAACCTCGTATTATTAATTATAATTTAAGATTTATCCTCACTAAGTTTTACCAGTATTGTATTGGAATAGTGTATCTTGAGAAGGGGTAAATATCGAAAGTAACGCTATGTTCTCACATAGTGAGTGGAAGAAAACCCACGTAACTGTCATATTGAAAAGGGGACACAAAAAGCGACAAGAGAATACCAGATTGATAGGATAAGGGCAATATATGAAGAAAGGAAATATTTACATGGAGACACTTGAGAAAGTACGAGGGAATAAGACCATGTGTTCCGGAAGTGTAAGCGTCTTCTACTTTAAGTCAAATCCAAGAAATGTCACGTCCTCAAACGATAGCGTGGGTAAACACAAACATCTAAAGGCACAATACTTAACATGATCAAAACATCGACTGTCATATCACGTACACAAGTAAATATCAAATTTCCCTACGAGATCCTGACGGCGATCATAACACTTGGCCATAGTCTTCATCAACCGGTATGTTTGGAAGCCCGGTGTCGCAAGTCTGTCCGTCAGGAGTCCACATGTACCACCGATGTCGTGATGTTCTGAGAATGCTCTTGCATACCGAATCAACTGCGATATGTAAACACCGTGGATAGGGGAAGTTACTATAAAGAAAGGGACACCAACGGGAAAGTCGAAATCGTCCCGCTTATCGTACATTAGGCCGTCACTGTGGTCATGTTGTAAGTAAAGACCCAGGGAAGCGGCTGTGGTGTCCCTGATTTCAAGCCCTGGAGGGTGTATACGATCGATAAAATCATTGACCTTCATATCACACAAAGACATATCATACTTCCGTGCGATATCATGATGGCGACCATAAAAAGCGCCATATCTAGTCGACACGTGGCAAGTCTGTTTAACGTCTGTTTTAGCACTTTTCAGAAAAATCACACCTCAAACTGGTATACATTTAGAATGTTTTGAATATGTCTTTGGCAGCAATATGAACAAAGTTCTGGCTTTGGTCCCACTAAGGGAGTTGCTGTAGCTTGTTTCTTTCAGAAAACGATTTGACTACGTTACAATGAATATTTTATCGAGTCTCGTGTTAATAAAGAAGAGGGTAAATATTTTGCATTGAGATATAACTTAATTAAACAGAAAGACCGTAGAACAACCACATCCAACCTTTGTTGGCGATTGGTCTAGGCATAAGACTTAGAAATAACAATAAGATTAAGGGTGTAGAAGTAAATAAAAGTCCAATCCTTATTTCTCAGTATGCTGATGATACTTCTCTCATTTTAGATGGTTCAGAAAGGTCTTTAAAAGAGTCGATAGCAGAATTGAATACTCTCGCTAAAATATCTGGTTTTAAGTTAAATATAGATAAAACCCAGGTGGTTTGGATAGGGAGCAAAATACATATATAGTGAAGATACATTTTTACCTGATCTAAAATTGCAGTGGGGAAGGACAAAATTGATGCTTCTGGGAATAGAATTTAGTGTCAATTTTCATGAAATTCCAAAATTAAATTTTGATAAAAGTTAATTAAACTTAAAGCACTTATCATGACATGGAACAGAAGATCACTTACTCCTGTAGGTAGAATCCATCTGATAAAATCTTTTAAGATATCACAATTTAACCATTTATTTATTGCATTGCCAAATCCTGATGATCTTTTTTTGAATCAATTAAATAATATTCTCTTTAACTTTTTATGGAACAGTAAAACTGATAAAATAAGGAGAGATGTGATATTTCTAAATTATATTGAAGGGGGTCTTAAAATGGTTAATATAAGGTCATTCATCGATTCCTTAAATTAGGGTGGATTCGGAGATTAGATCAGAAGTCGGGCAAGTGGCAAGTTATCTTAGAAACACATATTGACTTACATATGCTATCTCATTGTCGAAGTGATTACATTTCAATATGTATTAATAAGTGCACAAATTATTTTTGGAAAGATGTCTTTAAAGCATGGAGAAGGTTTAATGAAAAGGAGCGGGTGAAACAAATTAATGAAAGTTGTATCTGGAAAATGCTATTATGGTACAATAGGAATTTTACTATTGGGGGAAAATCAATATTTTTCAAGACATGGTATAATAAAGGAGTGACTATAATTTATGACTTAATAAAAGACATTTAGACTTGCACTTTTTACATATTTCAAGAATTTGCTCAAATTTATCAGGTAAATACAAATTTTCTCCAATATTATGGTGTATCAACTACAATAAGGAAATATTTAGCTAAAATTGATTGTAAAAAGGATGCTATTTTTTACCCTATCATACCCTGTAATGTTAATTTTTTTTTAAAAAGAGTAAAAGGGATAAAAGATTTTTATAACCTTATGGTAAAAAAAGATACTATTGCTACTGGGAGGAGAAAATGGGAAGAAAAATTAGATTTGAATAATTTTAATTGGAATGATATATATAAGACCCCTTTTAGAATAACAAAAAATTCAAGACTACAATGGTTTCAGTATAGAATTGTTCATCATATTTTGGCAACAAATTCAGCCATGTTTAAAGTAGGACTAGTGACAAGTCCACTCTGTACACTTTGTAATTAAGAACAAGAAACAATCATTCATATTTTGTGGGAATGTAGAGAAGTACAGAAATTTTTACAAAGTTTTGAAATATTGTTAGATGCACGTTTTATCCCATTTTCATTTAATAAAATCAGTTTTCTTTTTGGATTATTGGTACCAAACGAGAATATGACATATAATAGAATTGACAATGAAATTTTAATTATAATTAAGTTTTATATTTATAAGACAAAACGTCGACATCAAACGTTGAGCCCAAATGCCTTAGTTAACATGATTAAAGAACATTATACTGTTCAAAAATATATTGTAAACAGTCGAGGTGATTCTGCACAGGATAGGTTTGAGAAAGAATGGAGAAAATGGATAAAAATATTAGACTATGCGGAAGTGTAATTTTAATAATACCAAGGTAAAAACAGCTTTTAATATTTTTTCATGTTCTCCGTCTCTTCTCGATTCCTAGATAATTCTTTTTAATTAACTTATTTAAATTTTTATTTTTTATTTTACTGGGCCAGATATCTCTCTCTAACTGTAACTGTAACTATGCACAGATGATGATGATGTTGATGATGACGGTGAATGATGTTTGACATTATACAATTTTTACCTAGAGGAGGAGGAGGAGGAGGATGAATAAGATGCTCATCACGTATAGATTATGATGATGATGGTGACAGTGATGATGATGATGATGATGATGATGATGATGATGATGATGATGATTGTACATAAGATGATGATGAAGCTGATTGTCAATGTGTATGTACGATGATGATGATGATGACGATGATGATGATGATGATAAGACCAGGATGATGGAGAGAATTCAGGAAAAAAACATACGCTTTATCTAAATTATGATACATCTACATTTAGAGATCTTTTAAAACAAAACAATCTTGACTTTTTTCATATAGGCAGGCTGAAGACTAGAGATATGTATGTATGTATTGTTGCTTGCTTGTTTACAAGTAGTAACTTCTGCATGCTGTGATATATATATGTATGTGTATGTATGTATGTATGTAATGTATGTATGTATGTATGTATGTATGTATGTATGTATGTATGTATGTATGTATGTATGTATTGTTGTTTGCTTGCTTGCTAACGTGTAGTACTCTGATTTGTATTGTTCAGTCTCTTAAGCTGTTTCTATTTTTATTCAACATGCATGCTGTAATATTTTATTTTGTTTGTAATTTTCTATACATTATATTCACGTTTTGTCGTAATAATAGCGTGTTGTGTGTGTGAAGCTCTACAGAGCTAATGTTTAATGCTTAACATGTACGACTCTTAATAAATCTTCTTGTACCTAGTACCTTATACCTTGTATCTTGTACCTTGTACCTTGTATCTTGTACCTTGTATCTTGTATCCTGTACCTTGTACATTCTATCTTGTACCTTGTATCTTGTACCTTGTATATTGTATCTTGTACCTTGTATCTTGTATCTTGTACCGTGTATCTTGTACCTTGTACCTTGTATATTGTACCTTGTATCTTGTACCTTGTATCTTGTATCTTGTATTTTGTACCTTGTATCTTGTACCTTGTATCTTGTATCTTGTAACTTGTATCTTGTACCTTCTACCTTGTATCTTGTACCTTGTATCTTGTACCTTGTACCTTGTATCTTGTACCTTGTATCTTGTATCTTAGTTTTTGTACCTTGTATCTTAGTTTTTGTACCTTGTATCTTGTACCTTGTATATTGTACCTTGTATCTTGTATCTTGTACCTTGTATCTTATATATTGTATCCTGTATCCTGTATCCTGTATCTTGTACCTTGTATCTTGTACCTTGTACCCTGTATCTTGTATATTGTATCTTGTACCTTGTATCTTGTATCTTGTATCTTTTACCTTGTATCTTGTATCTTGTACCTTGTATCTTGTACCTTGTATCTTGTACCTTGTATCTTGTACCTTGTACCTTGTATCTTCTACCTTGTATCTTGAATCTTGTACCTTGTACCTTGTATCTTGTATATTGTATCTTGTACCTTGTATCTTGTATCTTGTATCTTTTACCTTGTATCTTGTATCTTGTACCTTGTATCTTGTACCTTGTATCTTGTACCTTGTATCTTGTACCTTGTACCTTGTATCTTCTACCTTGTATCTTGAATCTTGTACCTTGTACCTTGTATCTTGTATTTTGTATCTTGTACCTTGTATCTTGTATCTTGTACCTTGTATCGTGTACCTTGTATCTTGTACCTTGTATCTTGTACCTTGTATCTTGTACCTTGTATATTGTATATTGTACCTTGTATCTTGTATCTTGTACCTTGTATCTTGTATCTTGTATCTTGTACCTTGTATCTTGTACCTTGTACCTTGTATATTGTACCTTGTACCTTGTATCTTGTACCTTGTATATTGTATCTTGTATCTTGTACCTTGTATCTTGTACCTTGTACCTTGTAACTTGTAACTTGTATCTTGTATCTTGTACGTTGGACCATGTACCTTGTATCTTGTATCTTGTATCCTGTATATTGTATCCTGTATCCTGTAATCTGTATCTTGTATCTTGTACACTGTGCCTTGTATCCTGTACCTCGTATCTTGTACCTCGTATCTTGTACATTGTATCTTGTACCTTGTATCTTGTACCTTGTATATTGTATCTTGTATCTTGTATCTTGTACCTTGTATCTTATATATTGTATCCTGTATCCTGTATCCTGTATCTTGTACCTTGTATCTTGTACCTTGTACCCTGTATCTTGTATATTGTATCTTGTACCTTGTATCTTGTATCTTGTACCGTGTATCTTGTACCTTGTACCTTGTATCTTGTACCTTGTACCTTGTATCTTCTACCTTGTATCTTGTATCTTGTACCTTGTATCTTGTACCTTGTACCTTGTATATTGTATCTTGTACCTTGGATCTCGTACCTTGTACCTTGTATCTTGTAACTTGTATCTTGTACGTTGGACCATGTACCTTGTATCTTGTATCTTGTATCTTGTACCGTGTATCTTGTACCTTGTACCTTGTATCTTGTATCTTGTATCCTGTATCTTGTATCCTGTATCCTGTAATCTGTATCTCGTATCTTGTACACTGTGCCTTGTATCCTGTACCTCGTATCTTGTACCTCGTATCTTGTACCTTGTATCTTGTATCTTAGTTTTTGTACCTTGTATCTTAGTTTTTGTACCTTGTATCTTGTACCTTGTATATTGTATCTTGTATCTTGTATCTTGTACCTTGTATATTGTATCTTGTACCTTGTATCTCGTACCTTGTACCTTGTATCTTGTAACTTGTATCTTGTACGTTGGACCATGTACCTTGTATCTTGTATCTTGTATCCTGTATCTTGTATCCTGTATCCTGTAATCTGTATCTCGTATCTTGTACACTGTGCCTTGTATCCTGTACCTCGTATCTTGTACCTCGTATCTTGTACATTCTATCTTGTACCTTGTATCTTGTACCTTGTATATTGTATCTTGTATCTTGTACCTTGTATCTTATATATTGTATCCTGTATCCTGTATCCTGTATCTTGTACCTTGTATCTTGGATCCTGTACCTTGTACATTCTATCTTGTACCTTGTATCTTGTACCTTGTACCCTGTATCTTGTATCTTGTATCTTGTACCTTGTACCTTGTATTTTATATATTGTATCCTGTATCCTGTATCCTGTATATTGTATCTTGTATCTTGTACCTTGTTGCTTGTACCTTGTATCTTGTATCTTGTACCTTGTATCTTGTACCTTGTACCTTGTATCTTTTATATTTTACCTTGTACCTTGTATCTTGTACCTTGTATAATGTATATTGTATCTTGTACCTTGCATCTTGTATATTGTATCTTGTATCTTGTTTATTCTGGCCTCCCTTTATTTTGGCAGGACTTTCTTACCTTTAAAGGTGACAAATACTTTTAAATGTTCAGTGTACGCTTGCGGCTTAACCGTAGATAATCGCCCGTTTGCAATATCAATATCTCGTATGTAAACGCGGCAGACAATGACCGTTCGTTACTGTCTGTTGGTCGGGTGACAATAGTACAATTTCGGATTTAAAAGTTCAAAGATCTCACATGATTTCCCCCCGTAAACCTGCTGGACATCTAGGCGTATTTTGTACTAACCACACGCACAATCGACATTTCCTACAGTTTTGAGGTAAGATTTCATAAAGATTGAACTGTGTTTGTTATTTAGGTAAATAAGGGACGGTCAGAATTGTTTACTGTGTGTCCGCTGTTGATCTAGACTGGGTATACTTTTGTAGCGGAATTTGACAATGTCGATCGTCGGCGACCAAGTAGCTCAATTGATAGAGCGTCCGTATTCCAGCCCCAGTCTGGCCATGCATTTTTCCGCTCCTGTTACACTTTAGACATTAGACTATATATTTTATATGACAATATGTAACATCTGATAATTTTCTTTAAAAATCATGTAATTTCACAATTTTCCTTGATTTCCCCCCTCATGGACCCCC
>NW_018405378.1:84899-107376 GCF_002113885.1 Mizuhopecten yessoensis | reverse complement strand
GTTAATGTTACATACGGTCTAAACTAACCCCTCCACACTCCCTCCTCTCTCCCCCCCCTTATGTTTTATCCTTCCGTTCTGTTTTCGTGTGTTACAACTCAGCATAAAGAAATGAACTATAAGCCTATACATAGCCCATTGAACGGAATGGTTTTAACGAGTAGTACATGTATGTATAATTGCTTTTACTTAACTCACTCGTTTTCTATAGGTAACTGTTAAGACGCTAAGTAACACACAATAATGGTTTTAAAACCATAGGGTATTTGTAATTTATTTATTTACTGGTTTATACCAAATACAAGGCAGGCTAATATTCAGTATCTAGAACACCCTTTGTACACTGTGAATATTTAAACCACCAAACATTCGGTAGTTCCGTAATGGCCATTTTCTACCTATCTGTGATGCATTTCCATGTACCATACAGACTTAGATCTAATCTAATTCCGTGGTTTAGCCAACACTTTTTTAATTTAGTAGCATGTAATATTAGCTACTGCAAATATATTCCAGAACAGTAGTTTACCATAAGGGATTCCAATATAATGTGAGCTATATTTAGAAAATTTGGACAGTTATTTTAAAGAAAGAATCAACGTATGTGCGTGCATTAAAGTGGAATATATAACGAGGGTAAGAACATGTATATACAAACATATGTTGATTATATCTATTCCATATTTGAAAGAGTGTTGGTCTGTTGGAAAATAATACACGATCTATCATTCAATAGTACGGTTACTGACGAATGAACATAGTCGTTACAACACAAACGTGGTAGAATATTGTGTAATGACGGTTCCTATACTCGTTCTTAGATTCTTGACCACCAAACGACAACCACGTGAGTACAGTTTCTCCGTAATGCCTGTTTTGCTTATCATTTGCTGATAACTCCATCGTCTGCTTAGTGGGTAGCGATACAAGTATTTTCGCCGTATACTGCATACAAGGCGAATTAATTAAATGTTACTTGTTGGGGTGTTTTGTGGACTAGTGTTAAATTCAAAATTATTATGTATTACATGCAAGGAGGCACGGTAGTGTATAGTGGTAGGGCGCCGGGCTCGTGATCGAAGGGTTGCGGGTTCGAGTCACGGCACGGCAATGTGTTGTATCTTTCAACAAGATACTTAACTCTGCTTGCTCCAGTCAAATCAGCTGTATAATTATTGAATGCTAGCTGTGAGCGCCGAAATGGCTTCACAGTATGTATGCTCCTCAGGGAGTTGAGAAAGATATTGGCTGGTTGTAAAGGCACTATGACCACGGATAATAATTTGTGAACAGCTTTGAGACGACCTATATAAGAACCTCGAATTATTATTATTATTAGAGTAAAGTGAGGTTGTAAGCTATTTCCTAATATTTTTTTATAAAATTTCTTTTGTCGTTGTATAGAGCGGACACAGGTGACCTTTTCTAGTCATAGCGACACGTGTCTTCTCGTACATGCTGTTATTGTTTCCTATATTGTAGTGTTGTGTAGTAGTTATTTGTCTGTCTTTTTTGTAACATCAGTGTCAACATGGCTGTCAATTTATAAAAGAGATAGACTTATACGAATTAAATTGATCATTGAAAAGAGGGAGGAGGGTGATACAATTAAACTTGTTTTCCCCGTTCATTCATCAGTGCAGTGTATATATACATGCAAGTAACACAAGCTACAGATATATACGATCAAAATAACCCCTTTCACCCCTATGTTATTTCAGTAAACCCATCCATGCATTTATCTGGACAAGTCCATTATGGTCTACAGTGGTGAAAGGGTTAAGGCGACAGTGTATCAAGAGTGATTTCCCTTTTTTGACTATTTTATACGGATTTTTGGCCGTCTTGGTGGGTGACACATTGCACTACGCTCACAAGCGTGTTGAGCTTCTCCATGTACATAAAAAATTCAAGGACAGGTTTAGTGACTAGGGCGTCCCAGTGTTGGCTCGCATAGATCACAGTAGGCCAGTCCTATTACTGTATCTGTTTCCTGCTTGTTCCCAGGGGAAAAGGAACGACAACTCTGGGAAGAGATTGAGTGACGACCGTAACCCTAGATGGCCCCGATAATCCTAGCTGGTTCTCAACAAGCAAAGCACACATCATTTATGGTTTGGCTCGAATCTGTAAATAACAACACGCTTCTAAAGACAAGCTTCTACCTAGCTACCTCGTCTCTATTTGATGGGGCAGAGGGGACAACTGTTCATACCTGTGACGTCATCAGACAGGGATAGGCAGAGACTTACAAGTGTATTAGGATAAGAAAAATGCATGGTCAGACCAGGGTTCGAACCCGTGACCCTCCAAACACTAGACGGACGCTCTGAGGGAGGCACGGTAGTCTGGTGGTAGGACGCCGGGTTCGTGACCGAAGGGTTGCGGGTTGGAGTCACGTTACGGCACTGTTGTACCCCTGGGCAAGATACTTTACTCCGCTTGTTCCAGTCCTACTCAGCTGTATATGAGTACGTGGTTGGTCAGTGCTAGAATTGTTGAATGCTAGCTGTGAGCGCCGAAATAGCAGCACCGGCTGTATGCTCCCAAGGGAGATGAGAAAGATAATGGCTGGTTGCAAAGGCCCTATAACCACGGATAATAATTTGTGAACCACTTTGAGAGGACCTACGAACTAGGTCGTGATAAAGCGGTATATAAGAACCTCGAATTATTATTATTATTATAACCAAATGAGCTACCCGGTCTAGTACCGCTATATTCCTCCCTCCTTTAACAACGTCTTCGAACCCGAAGACACACGAGACCCTATTCCACCTTCCGTTGGTATATTGTACTTTGGCGCCAAATGTAGAAGGATAGGGAATATGAAAGGCCAGACCGGTGTTCGAAACCGGGAACCCCCGAACTCTCTTAGACGGACGCTCTTACCAATTGAGCTACTAGGGCCTGTTTGTGTTTGCGGAACAATCGGTTTGTCTGTTTATAAATTTAACATTTTCGTGTATAAATCCTGGCGGTCCTTGCAAATGTTCATGAAGGCGTTGCAAGGCTTGGTCAAGTCTTGCCTGAAACAAATCAGCTTCAGATTACTGGGTCCGACCTTATTCCATTAACGAACAACTCTGGTCAAACCGATCCAACCGTTTGGATCGTGATAAATGAAAGCGGCCCAGTGGTCGTCGACACTTGTAAACAACAAGGAGTTGCGTACAGTGTTTTGGTCGATTAAGGAAGGAGAACAAAGCGCGGTACACATTGGAAGACTACAAAGAGGAGGAAGAGACTTTAGAATGATGTATCCTCATAAGCAGGGAGGTTATATCTGTCCTGCCCTTGTAGCGGGTCAACGAATAGCTCCCTTCATGTAGCTTATCTGATGTGTTGCCAGGTTAAGCACAGTTATTGACGACACCACCCAGTCTATTTTAACAACTGACTTCCCTCCATGGCTTTGCCTGAAGTTTATCTTCCATCTCATTTCCATAGCAATATGTTGGTCTATTCAAAACGCTATACAACTAACCATGCCACTTATAGTATTTCGTATCGTATGACGTGATTTCATTTAGCGTGTTTTTAACGACCATTAATTGGCTTTAATGATCTGTCTTGTGTCGATGGGCCAATAAGAATGTGAACGATAACAACTATTTTTTTTTATATATTTTTTGATTTTTTGATTTTTTGATTTTTTTTTCAACAGTACATTAAACATAACACATCATATTTCAGTCGCACATTCTTAATTTTCACATAAGTTTTTTGTTTGTCTTGACATTTTTTTAACATTCTTATATTATTACATCGATTTGGGTACCAATGCAGAAAAACAATTATTTTCTTTATAAGTTTGAAACAAGGTACATAAAATAATAGTATATGCATTGTAGTTGAGAAGCAAACAAATACAAAAAAAACCAGAAAAAAACCCAGTTTGACTATTTCCACATTGAGAAACCAGGATATTAGGTGTTATGTACCATTGTACTGTTTTAGAAGAAGATATAGGAAAGAAAAGAGTAATAAAGAGAGAGAGGATTTGACAAGGGCTTATTGTTCGATATTGTGTAAATTTTTGTACATAGACTACTTTAACAGGAATTACATTGGTACTATATTATCATAATTAATTTACATTTCAGTTATATGATCTGCAGTAATCTTTACCATTTTTTCCATTCCCTTTTTAAATTAGTGAGATAATTTTCAGCAATGTATTTTTGAGTATTGTAAAAATCTTTAATTACGTTTTTCAAAGCTAAAACTGATAGACCAGTTTGCAGACATCTAGCCTTACAAATATATAGTTTAATGATAAGAAGTAATAAATTATCAACATTGTTTTTTTTCTATCATAGAAACCAAACATAAAAGATTCTTTATTAAAAGCAAATGGAATTAATAACACATCTAGCAATGATTTAAAATTTGTTAAAAACACTTGTACTTCTTTACATTCCCATAATGCATGAACTATAGTTTCTGTGTCAGTTTTACATTGAAAACAATATGGACTATTAACAAGACCTATTTTATAAAGATATGAATTAATAGTTAAAATATATTGATTGATTCTAAATTGAAGCCACTGTAGTTTTGTATTTTTACCAATTTTGAAGGGAATGGTATAGATTTTCTTCCATATCTCTGTGTTAAATTCAAATATTTCCTCCCACTTCCTTCTTCTGGTAGATATTGTATTATTTTGGCATAGAACATGGTAAAAGTTTTTAGTTCCTTTTTTGTGTTTAAGAAAAAAATCCAAATTAATTGGGATATATGGATAATCTACATTCAAATTAGAAACATCCTCATGTGAAATGGATTTCTTTATTGAATTAATGACACCTTGTTAAGTGAGAAAATTTGTATGAATGTCAAATTTCTCTGTAAACTCTTGATGGCTGTAAAACAATTTATTTCTTCTTTCTTTAATTAAGTCATAAACTATTGTTACCCCTTTCGTATACCATTCCCTATAAAATGTACTCTTGTTTTGTATTTTTATTGATTTATTATACCAAATGGGTGATTTGAGAATATTTACCTTTTTGTTTCCAAAATTTACAACTTTTTCAGCTAGCTTGCACCAACTTAATAGCACATCTTTCCAAAATATTTTTTTACAACTCTTCTGGTATTTTAGCATATAATCAGTACCACACACAATTAGCTATAATATTTCTATTTCCATATAATTAAAAAAAATATGCCACTTTCCTTCTGTTGTATATAGTCTCCTAATCCAGGTTAATTTTAAAGATTCTATAAATGATTGTAAATGTAGCATTTTGAGTCCCCCTTCCAGATACTTCTTTATAACAATGTCTCTTTTTATTTTATCTGATTTGCTGTTCCATAAACAAATATAAAGTTCAGTATTCAGTTTTTTAATAAAGCATTCTTCTGGATTTGGTAAAGAAATAAAAAGATGATCAAACTGTGATATAGGAAGGGACTTTATGATATTAATTTTTCCTATTGGTGTTAAAATCCTTCTATTCCATATTTTAATTAATGCCTTGAGCTTTACTATTTTTTTTATCGTAGTTTAGTTTTGGAATTTGGTGCAAGTCCACATTAAATTCAATGCCAAAAAACTGTAAATTTTGTGATTCCCCATTGTAAGTTCCACTCTGAAAAGTTAGTATCATTACTATATTTTTTACTGCCAATCCAAACAACTTGTGTTTTACTTTTATTTACTTTTAATCCAGAATTTTTGCAAAGCTGTTTAATTCATTAAATGATTCTTTCATAGATCTTTTTGTACCATCTAATATAATTGAGGTATGATCTGCATACTGAGATAATAAAATAGGAACATTATGTACATTAATACCTTTGATATTCTTATTAAGTCTAAATCTTATAGCAAGTACTTCGACACATAAAATAAATATATAAGGTGCGATTAGATCGCCCTGCCGACAGCCCCTCTTTATTTCGAAAAAACTTGAAAGATGTCCTCCCTGATTAATAGTAGAGATTGCATTAGTATGTAAAATTGTTATCCACCTACATATATTATTCCCAAAATTGAAAAAAAAAAACTGTGTTTATAAAATCCCAACTAACAGAGTCAAAAGCCTTTTCAAAGTCTATTATTAAAAGCATACCAGGAATTTCATTTTCTTCTGCATACTGCATGATATCATAAATTAGCCTTGTATTTTCCCCTATATACCTCCCTGCAATAAAACCAGTCTGATCCCTATTTGTTAACTTATCTAAAACTGTTTTTATTCTACCTGCTATTGAACCCGATGCTATTTCATATATTATGTTTAGTAATGAAATTGGCATACAATTTTTAAAAAACTGCCTGGGTTTGTCTCCCTTGGGTAGTCATGTAATTATACCCTGTCTTTGAGTTATAGATAATTTTCCATTCATAAATCCGTAATTGATAGACCTTATTATAAAATTACTTAATTTCCTCCAGAAACATTTTAAAAAAAATCATCTGTAAAACCATCTGACCCAGGACTTTTATTGTTTTTCATATTTTTAAAGTAGTTGAGGCTTCGTCTAATGAAATGTTACCCTCTAATAATGATGATTCTGTTTTATCTAGTTTAGGAACATTATTGTTATAGGTATTTAAAAATGCATCTAGATTAACATCTTCAATATTACTATTATTTGAATATAAATGTTCATAAAATAATTTAACTTCATTTAAAATATCTTCCTGTTTTCTAATAATTTCCCCATTTCCTTTTTCTAACATTGGAATAATTTTCGAAGTAAAATTTCTATTTTCTAAATTGAAAAAATATTTTGTTGGTTTTTCTCCCTCTTCAACCCATTTAGCTTTTGATCGAATGATATAGCCCTTCATTTTATGTTGCCTAATTCTTTCTAATTCCTTCTTTTTTTTTTCTTCTACTTGATTAAAATCTATACTGCCATGGGCTTCTAGAGAATTAATTGCTTCAATAAGATTCTTCTCTTGTATATTTTGCTGCTTTTTCTTTTAAGATGAATACGATATTGTTTTGCCCCTAATTTCAAATCATAATGTCTCTAAAAAAAAGTTGATCATTAATTTGAAATTGAATTTCATTGTCAGAGATAATATTTAGATTCTCAAAATTGTAAACAGGAAGAGCGTACTGTAATTTAACTTCAGAAATAGCAACTATTCAAACTCATATTCATAAGATTTATCGCTTTAATAGTTCCCAACAATAATTCTTCAAATACACATTTACATGTTAAGTATATCACAATATGAAATAAGAGAAAGCTGGAATGGGGTCTTATGTGGGATGTGAAGATATCACAGTTGTCTAAATTGGTGAATTATCCCTTTTATATTGACCAAAGGAGCACACTGATCATTCCGTGACCAAAGGACAGGAGAGTGTTTTGTGATAGGTATGTAACCGTCTACAGGCGAACTGTAGTACATATTATATTGATCTATGATTAAAATCTTCTCTTACAGACTGTACGAGTTGACAATGCGCTTATACCTGAAGTATGCTACACAGGCCGTCATTATGTGAGTAAAACCTACTGTTTTGGTATGACGTCATTCTGTGAGTAAAGGTTACTGCTTTAGTATGACGTTATTACGTGGAAAAATACTGCTATTTTGATATGACGGTTTTATGTGGATAAATCCTACTCTTTTGATAAAACGTCATTATAGAAGTAAATAACTACTTTGGTGTGACGTCATTATGTGAGTAAAATAACTACTTTGATGTGACGTCATTATGTGAGTAAAATAACTACTTAGGTATGACGTCATAATGTGAGTAAATCCTTCTATTTCGGTATGACGTCATAATGTGAATAAAGCCTACTTTTTTATTTGACGTCATTTTGCGGATAAAACCTGCATTTTTGGTATGAAGTCGTTATGTAAGTAAAGCCTACTATTTCGGTGTGACGTCATTTTGTGAGTAAAACCTACTTCACTTTGGTATGACGTCGATTTGCGAATAATGCCTACTATTACGATATGACGTTATTATTTTTGTAAAGCCTACTTTATCGGCATGACGTTTTTTTGCGAGTAAAGCTTACTATTTTGAAATTACGGTATTGTTCGAATTATAGTAAAAAGTGGCCATAATTGTGAAAAAGTAGACATGGGACATAAATTGTAAAAAAGTAGACATAAATTATGAATGGTGTTTCTTTTATTGGATCAAACCGTTCATGTAATAAGAAATGGGTCTGAAGATAGATGCGGTAAAAAGTAGACATACATTGTAAAACAGTAGACATAAATTATGAAGAAAGTAGACATATCTTGTGAAAAAGTAGGCATAGGACATAAATTGTGAAAAGGTAGACATAAGTTGTGAAAAAGAAGGCATTGATTGTAAAAAACAAAGACATAACTTGTAGAAAAAGTAGACAGCATTATAAAAATATAGACATAAATTGTGAAAAAGAAGGCATAACTTGTAGAAAAAGTAGACAGCATTATAAAAATATAGACATAATTTGTGGAAAACAAAAACAGAATTTGTGAAAAAAGTACACATGAGTTCTAAAAAAGTAGATATTAATTGTAAAAAAATAGAAAGAAATTGTAAAAAAGACATGAATCGTGAAAATATAGACATGAATTGTGAAAAAATAGACATTAATTGTGAAAAGTAGACATAAATTGTGAAAAAGTAGACATAACTTATAAAGATGTAGACCTAGATGGTGAGAGTCGCGTCGTCTATAATGGATCTTTGTCTTACAATAAACTGAAGATGCTAACGGTATTCAATGTTACGTAGTTATATAGAACGATCATTATCCTAAACACAAATATACAATCAATGTAATAATATACAATTTAGGACTTTTTACTTCGTGAATGCGCTGTAACATTTACCTAAGGAAGAAAGCTAGTCTCCTTCATTATTCCTTCCTCATGTTAATATATCACATCATATTCACGACGTAAAAAGTACATAACTGTTTTATCATATAACAAGGAATTGAAGTTTGGGGTATTTCCAATTGCTTTATTTAGAATGTGATAATCAACAGATTTTTGCCAAATCTGGTGATTATGACATACACGGATGAAAGTATCACAGCCGATCAGAAGCAGTTTACATATAATTTATATAATAATATTTGCTAAATATTGGAGGGATGTTTGAATTAATATGAACATTATCAACCATATATATATTGTTTCCTTCAGGGTGGTATTTGTAAACTAAATTGTCTTTTCTAAACTGCATTTTTTTTTTTTTTTTTAAATCATGAAATATAGTACATTGAAATCTTCTAAATCCGACCCTCTTAAAAACAGACCGAACCGGAGCTTAATCGGTCTAGCCTCATCATTGTAAAGACAAATTCGTGACAACTATATATGGCCTGTTAATACAACATTCCAGCTGACGCGAACCGAGAACTTGGCCTCAGGGAGATACCTGTATCTGTTTATCAAACTGTTTACGCATTGTATCAAGGGCTCTGTACGTGGGGTGTTCTCGTTTCCCCCACTTTTTATATAACAAAGGAAAATGTTGATTTAGGAAGACAATGGCAAGCCAATTATGGTCTGTTTCATACTTACTCCACAGGTAACTTACCTGTGTGAAAGTTACCTGTGCGACTTGTAGCGTTGTTGGGTAAAAATAGGGTTTTAATACTTTTTTGAGGTTCAAATATTTCTATATATAATCGATATATTTTTATACTTATACATATGTAGAGTTTACAGTCAAATATTTACATTACACTTTTAAACAGATAATATAGAATATAACAGCACTACATAAGAGTTCACAATATATTACAATTTTAAAATACATTACCAATATTCACATATTAAGAATAGTAAAGTTTAGTAATAGCAATCTCAAATTGACCCCCTCAAATGTATATCATATCTCTAATTTAAAGTCCAAGTCCAACAGCCAAGAGGCAGACGTTGTTATCTATCCCAAATGTAAGAGATGTTATCTTTATTTGATACTCATATATCATGTGAATCACGGGTGTGAAGTATGGAGTTATAGTCCTGCAGATTGAAAATATACATTTATTATTTTTGAAAACCGTATTGGGTGTCAGGAAAACAGTAACTAATGCCGTGGTGTATTTTGAACTTGGTCGNATTTTGAGGGCCTGTTACGATGAACTTTTAGAGCTTTATAACAGGAAACCAAATTGTAAAGCAAATTGGGTTTATCATCTGAGACGTGATTTGTGTACGTTGGGTTTTGGAGATGTGTGGTTGGCACAATGTGTACCAAATGAGAAATCTTTTTTATTATTATATATACAACGCATAAAGGATAGTTTTATTCAGGAAATGAGAAACATATTCGAGACATCTTCAAAATGTTTGTTGTATAAACACATTGTTGACCGTTTTGATCTACAATGGTATTTTACAAAACCGCTATTTAGAAAAAATAAATGTATTCTTGCGAAGTATAGATTGCAAGCACCACATAACCTTAATATAGAGACAGGTAGATATAATACAGTGCCTCGAAAATGTTTAACTTATTAGAAATTTAAGTAAGTACTTGATTCAGGCAACTGTTCAGAAAAATCGTATATTATGAAATATAAGCTGTATCAAAGTCTTGCTATAAACGTCTTGTTACTGTATAATGCGATTGAGATCTATGTCTTTTACTTCACAATGAGTTATAATCTCATTTCATTATATAATATATAGTACTCGTTCTACCTTCATGTTGAGGTTGTATGATTGACTTTGAAGTTTTGTTATTTCCTAGAAATTTGGTTAGATTTAGGCTTTATTTGTATTATTTCATAAAGAAGTAAATTATGCTTCATAAGAGTCCGCTAAGTTACCTTAGGAAAACCTTAAAGTTTTCCCAAACTGATGACAATTTCATAATTCATAAATATTATGTATGGAATTGAATCTATTGCATATGTTCTCGGCCATTGTACAAGATATTTGTTAAGTATTTATCTATATGTATATTTCTGTACGCCTATAATTTATGCAATGTGCATTTGGTAATAAATTGAATTGAATTGAATTAGCATAGGCCGTGATCACTTTTAGCTCACATGGATGGAAATGATAGCTTGGATAATTATAGATGTTCAATGATTTTTATGATAGTTATAAGATACTTATAACATCTAGGAATTTTGATTAATTAACTGATTAATTAGCTGTTAAACATCACACTCTTGGTCACACATTACATTCTTACATTTTGTACAAGGTAATGTAGGCATCTTATTAAATGTTACAATAATAAAGATTATTGTGGGAAACAACATGTTAACAAAGTGAAATACAATACCTGTCATGTCAGTGTCCAAAGGATAAGAACTTAAAAAACTATCCAAATAAATTATTCTGCTATTAAGAATTATACCCTCTCTCAAAGGGAGAGCAGATGACCTGGGGGATAATGGAATTTACAATTAAAGTAATTAAGGTAACTGAGTCTGATGAAGATTTTTTTTAAACTTTTAACCGTAATCCCCATTTGGGTCCCACCCCTCTAGTCCCTGGGGATGGGACAGGATCTTATTTTCTCATACCATCTAATCGCCATCTGGTATCATAATCATTCCAACCAAGTTTGAATATTTTCCTGCTGAAAATGGACAAATATACCCAACAGTGTTATTTCCTTATATAAACTATAGTAAATTTTACCCCCTCCCCAAAGGAGAACAGATGGCCCGGGAATATTGAAATTTACAATTTAAACAAAGCCCCTGATGATCTTTCCATACATGCAGAGAAATTGACTGTAGTACCTCTGAATCTGGAGAAGAAGATTTTTTAATATTGGTTAATTTTGCCTTTCGGGCCCGCCCTGGCCCCTGGGGTTGGGGTAGGAATCCCAATTTTACAATTTGATACCATCTTCCTCCAAGAGTGATTCTCACCAAGTAAGAATAATTTCCTACTGAAAATGAACAAAATATACACAAACGTGTTATTTCCTAATATAAACTATAGTAAACTTTACTCCCTCCCCAAGGGAGGACGGATGGCCCAGGGTTACTGAAATTTACAATTTAAATAGAGCCCCTAAAGATCTTTCCATCAATGCAAAAAAGGTGACTGTAGAACCTCTGAGTCTGGAGGAGAGGATTTTTAATATTGGTTAATTTTACCATTGCGACCCCACCCTGGCCCCTGGGGTTGGGGTAGGTATCCCAATTTTACATTTTTATAGCCTCATCTACCAAGGATGATTCTGACCAAGTTTGAAAAAAAATCATCCACTGGTTCTGGAGAAGAAGTCGAAAATGTAAAAAGTTTACGCACGACGGACGGCGGACGACGGACGACGACGGACGAAAAGCGATCAGAAAAGGTCACTTGAGCAAAGCTTAATAGTTATTAAATTCCCTTTGCCCAAATATGCTCTTGAACAAGTTTAGTTAAAATCCCTTAATCAGTACAGAAGGAGAAGGATCTTTAATTTTTTCCTCTATTTCCCCTAATGGGCCCCACCCATCTGCCACAAACAAGGAGGCCTACACACCTCAGTTTATACAAAATTGATTCTTTTGCCCCTAAGCATGCTTCAGACTGCATTTTGTTTAAATCCCTTCACTTGTATAGTATAGTAGAACAAAATCCTCTATTTCCCCTATACGGGCCCGACCATCTGCCCCCTTAGTGGCCACATCCTCTGTTTATACAAACTTGAGGCTCCTTTGTCCAAAGATGCTGTTAAAACAAATTTGGTCAAAATCCTGCTATTGGTTGAGAAGAAGAAGATTTTAAAAGATTTACCTATTTGGCCCCGCCCCTCTGCCCCCAGGGAGACTATACACTCCGTTTATACAAAACTGAGCACCCTTTGGCCAATGATCCTCGAGACTAAATTTGGTCAAAATCCTCTGAGCCGTTCAGGACAAGTAGCGTTTTACAGGAAAAAGTTGACGGACACCGGACGACGGACGCTGCGCCATGGTATACACTCACTTGGTGGCCCTTTGGGCCAGGTGAGCTTGTTTCAAGATGTCGATGGTTATCTCCTTTTGCAAAATCTGAAATATGCATTCAAACGCACAGGCAATACTTATCTGGTAAATTTCATCGGCAAATGAAACAGGTAACATTTGGAAGTTGCATCAAGTCCAACTTGAGTATAAATTGAAATATCAATTATTGTTCTGCATTTTTTCTGTTTCAGAATCTTCATTTGTACATCCATCTGGTATATACTGGACTCTCAACCAGCAGAACATATCGTCCATGGAAGAGATAAGGCATCTTCGTCGTCGGCACAATTGCAGTTCACGTCATCATCTAAAATTCAACGAACTTCACGGCGAACATCGCCCACCAAGAACGTTGTATTTCTCAAAGTGCACAAAGTCGGCGGATCAACGTTGATGAACTTGTTTTATCGTTATGCCGATTCTAAAAACCTTAATCTCATGGTCCCAATCGATACTGAAGGAGATCACTGGAATTACCTGGGCTTCAACACAACTTTACATCCGAAAAACATAGTTCCTCTTCCGCGCGGTGAATCATATAACATCTTGTGCAATCACGTGCTCTATGACAAACAGGCATTTTTAAAAATCATGCCAAATGATTCTGTGTATATTACCATTCTTCGAAACCCCGTTGGCCAGTTCGTCTCTGCTGCAATGTATTACAACTTCCTATCGTCATTGGAACAAGAAGCGAGAAAACATATTGGTTTACAACCGATTCCGGAACTTTTCCATGAGTATTTTACCAACAGAGATAGATATTCAAGTGTAAATTCGTATCACGTGAGAAATAAAATGTCACATGATCTTGGACTCCCGATGTCTCGATTTGATGACAAAGTGTTTATAGAACGATTTATACAAAACCTGACACGTGATTATGAGCTGGTGATGATGATGGAGTATTTCACGGAGTCAGTGATCCTGATGCGTCGCTTCCTGCTCTGGACGTTAGAGGATGTCATTTTCATCCCATTAAACGTCAATATGAGAAAGAAAAAGAAAAATGTTATGATGTATAATGATGACATAGACGCGCTATCAGAATGGAACTACGCAGACTTTCAACTGTATAAACATTTTGAACAAAGATATATGCAGCAGATTGAAGCGGAAGGGCCTTCACTGCAACAGGAAGTGACGTATTTTAATGACGTTTTAGAAAAGATCGCTGCGTTTTGTGCAAGTGATAAAGAACTATATGCAGTAACAGAATCCGAATGGTCAAAGGCATTTGATGTCTCTAAAGAACAATGTAAAATGATGACTTCCGATGCTATACCCGTTATAAAAACAGCTATACGAAAGTCACGAAAACGGTTCAACACGTGGGCAATGTCGAATGACGTTCAGGTTTTGACCTAAAAACAAGTATCACCCTTAATTGTTTTAATTTCTTTTCTTTATGCTTGTTCTTGTTAATGTTTTCGTTTTTTACTTTAGCTGGGTTGCCAGCTGACCTTGCAAGATACCGTCCCGCTCATTTATAATGCCGGTATTCATTGTGTAACTTTTTTGAGAAAGGTAACTCTTGTATGTTTAGCAGAAAAACGACCAGCACAACACTTCATAATTCTCAGGCAGATTTATAATGAAATAATTTGTTTTAGTTTAGCAAGTGTTTTGAGTCCTTTTTCCTCTGTGGTGTTGTCTTTCAAAATTAATATGTTAGACGTAATATTTCTATGTTTCAAAGTTTTAGTTCTCAGTAGTTTTTATAAACGGAAGCAGCAGAAATAGGGCCCAATACGGGGGACATATGGCTAAACGTTTGAAATACTTCTTTCTCTGTACGAATGGAGAGATTTTAACAAAATGTGGTTTAAAGTATCATTGGATAAAGTGAAATAAAATTTGTATAATGGGAGGATATACAGACAACTCTCTAAAAAATAATTCTTTGATTGGAATCGGACCAAATATGAACAACAGCATCCGTTAGCCAAGTCAAAATCAAATCAAATCAAATCAAAATTTTTATTTAGAGTCGGTACATGGTATAACAATACAACATTAGCTCTAAGGAGCTATTAAAACCGACTAACATACAGGACATACACATTGCATAATAAAACAGTTACAAAGTCAATACTTCACTCTTACATCACATTTCATTTTCAGCTAGGTTAGCACTATCATTTGTTAAAAGAATATGTACACAAGTAGCTGTTTAAAATAGCAGATATCAGTCTAAAAACATGGGGTGTAAAAGCATATTTAAAAACCTTGTGTACTTGTATGAGAGTAATAAGTGATGCTATGTTGTTGTGTGGTATATTATGTAGGTTGTTTGCATGTGACACATTTACATTGTGGTCCGTACACGCTGTTTATAAGTGTTTTGAATTGCGAAAGTGCTGTTGCTGTTCGAAAGTGGTCTGGCAGAGAATTCCATATTATTGGTGCTTCAGATCGAAAAAAGAGGTGTTTTGCCATATTTGGTTGTTCTTACTTGTGGTATGTCTGCGGTGTTGTGGTATCTAAATGAGTATGATGAGGTCACGCAGGTATTTGGGTGTTTGTTTGTTTGTAATTTTGTATACTTCGATTGCAAAATTTCTGAGGCGTCTAATTTTGAGGGATGGTAATTTTGAGCGGGCTAATAAAACAAGAGGATTAAATATTGCATAAACGGATGGTTAACAAAACAAAGCTTCATAGATAAAGTGTCGTTTGTAAACGGATGCTATATTGTCAAACCTTTGTTTAAAAACGGATGCTATATTGTTAAAACTTTGTTTACAAACAGATGCTATATTGTCAAACCTTTGTTTAAAAACGGATGCTATATTGTCAAACCATTGTTTAAAAACGGATGCTATATTGTTAAACCTTTGTTTAAAAACGGACGCCATAGTTAAAAACAGAATCAATATATGTTACATAGCGGGCGGCCACTATATATGTACACATATGACCACAGTGACAACGTAGAGTATCGAACGATTGTTCAAGCCAAGACAATCTGAGTTATCGCCCTTGTCATCATTCGAAGGGAAATAACTCGTTCGTGTTTGCAAGTACGAAAGTAACATATTTCAAATAGCGGCACTGAACACAGTTATACTTCTCCTTATTCAAGCGAACCGGGAGTGTAAAAACAATCAAAGTTTTAACTGTATCAAAATGCGCTCTAAGAAGCTATCAACAATGGCGTCTACAACTATATGAACTATTGTATGAAGTCTCGTTCATGTTCTGCTTAAATAAAGTAAAAAATTGTCCTAAAATATTGACATATAGTTATGGAGAATTCATGTGCCAATTTCTGAAAATAATGATATTTTGCATGAAACAGTGAAACCACAAATAGAGTAGGGGAAAACGTCACCAAAGTAAAGAGTTGGATAACAAAGTTAGATCTTCATATAAAATGAGACGGCACCATGAAAGGGAAATAACTCGTCCATGCTTACAATAGAGGTTTGGGTGTTGTTTGGAGCGAACATGGTTATATTATTTCTTCAAATAATTTACACCTACTTTATATGTTTTGACATATTGGAAATTGAATAAAGCATAACCATGTATTGATATTTCACCCAAACCTAGGTTTTCCAGTCTTTATTTATACTTCATATATCTTATGTGTTCCCGTGGAAATATGATAACTCATGACAGTTAATATTTATATTAAAAGATTTTAATATGTTATTATGTGTCAGGGAGGTGCATCGGCGGCGTGAATATGTATTCAGATATTCTGGTTTCACAGCACTCGTATGCTAGAGGGGCCCTTAGGAGGTTCCCCGTTCGTGGCCTCACTCTCGGGTTTGTTGTGATCGGGGGCCGCAGCTCTCTACCAATCAAATCCGAGTATAGGGTTCAAACGTGCGGGGCCCCTCCCATAGCGTCACTTCAGAAAATATATTCAAAGGGCTAGCCACGCGCAGTTATTTCCCACCATCCCTCCCTGGTGCATTGCATAGTATGGGAGGGTAACTTTGTAATTTGTATGAAAGCGTGTTTTATGTATATGTTAATTAAATTCATGTGTTCTTTTCGTAAGTAGATGTAGAGTAACTGTAGACAGGCATCATACTGGTTATAGTTAAATTAACTGAGCAAGCGTAGCACATCTCCACTATTGAGCGAGGAGGGAGATGTGAGCATAGCGAATTAGCGAACATGGTTACATTATTTCTTCAAATAGTTTACACCTACTTTATATGTTTTGATATATTGGAAATTTAATAAAGCATAACCATGTATTGATATTTCACCCAAACCTAGGTTTTCCAGTCTTTATTTATACTTCATATATCTTATGTGTTCCCGTGGAAATATGATAACTCATGACAGTTAATAGAGGTTCTTTTAAAGGAGTCTTAATTTAACCGGATTTATTTTAAAGCATAATAGGGGTATTCTATAAATGGTGGGAATTCAAAGACTATTTTAAAAAAATCAAAAAAATCCAGGTACTAGGACCTGTAAAACTTTTCGATTTCTTAAATGAAATTCTATGATTTTTTTAAACCAATGCAAAGAAAAAATCAGATCGAATAAGTCGACTCGTTTTTCCTTAAACCGTTGATAATTCCAACACAGAATTTGCCTTCCATTTTGACACGCCTTATCTGTAACGTGAACATTAGTTAATTTACCACAAAAAGGACAAAGGCCTGATAGTATTCATCATGTTTATTACAAAGCACTTATTGTAGGCCGCTGTTCTTCATATTACCTTAGCCAGAGAGACATGGGAATCGATAATTTGTTACAGCTAAAGTTAAACCTAAACAGATGTGTTCGGAGTAACATTAAGTTTTTTTGGACTTTGGATTGGCATTTTACCCGAACGTTTTCCTTAACCCACAACTGAGAGGTGTAATATTACTCTAAACATCGCAGTTTAAGTCTAAATACAGCTGTAACAAATTCTCAGGCCCCTGTGACCCTAGTGTATTGATTTTTTGGTTTTGTTGAGCAACATTGGGTACAGAATTTGATGATTTATTTTTATTTTTGCACGAGTTAAAAGAAATGAAAAGAGTTTACTGAATACAATTATAATATATAAGCTGTATTAATTTTACAACATTTATGAAACATGTTATTTCAACTTATATTAATAAAGCATTGAACTGTTTTTGTATGGTATTTATGATCTATTTGAATAACAAAGCTTTGCAAGCAAACAACATAATGTGAATTAATGATAAAAACAGAACGTCATATGTTTGACTCGTGGAACAGTGTAGAGGTGTATGTCTTGCGCTATTCACATTTGATAGGACGTTTACTTAAGTATTGACACAACTTTGCAAGCAAACAACTCATAATGCGCTATTGCGCATTATGTTGTTTGCTTGCAAAGCTGTGTCATTCAAAGAGATCATAAATACCATACAAAAACAGTTCAATACTTATATTTACGTTTTCTCTGCCTCTTATGTTCTTTTTTAACCTATAATTCATATTTAAAATGCCCGCCTTATCGACAGTAAAGTCCACATAATTACGTTCAATAGTTTGAACAGCGTGTTTGTCGCGTGTTGATTGGCAAACAAAGTAGTACTTTGAAATTTTAACAAACACTTCAATGTTATTCCACAATTCAGTATCAATACAATTGCGTATGATATGTCTATAGGGTGATTTAAGTTTATCAATAGAACTCTGAGCTGAAAGTTAGATTTGAAATTGTTTCGATTTTTCCGCGGAACAAATTTAGCGCATGGATAAATACAGTGAACACCGTAAATCCGACCTTGCCCTCCACGAGGGAGTTATTTTTGGAAGTTTATTCGAACTATCCAGACGTGAATTTATTTGTTGATTGTATGGGAATCTGACTACAGTCTGTAGATTCTATAACAGCATCGTAATTTGACATGTCATCAGAAACTGAGGAAACAGTGGCTGCGAGACGCGTGAAACTGATAGCGTTTGAAGTGAGTGATCTTGCGACGGAGCCCAGGGGTTCATTACAAATGTCTGAAATGTTTATGTGTGCTGTGACTCATATCAGTAGGTCTGTAACATATGTGTCAGTAGGTCTATAGAATATGTGTATTTCAGGCATTTGTAACGAACCCCTGTTGATCAGTGCAGTGTAACAGACGATATTTCTGATAAATTGCATGAGCGTTAAAATTGTTTCCGATGCCGGCATTGGTGATTTCAACCGATGTGCATTTTGTACGATATTGCAGACCTTGGTCTTGTTTTTGTTGCAATAAAATTGTTTTTTTATTTTATTTTTTATTTTGCACATAAATTAACAATGACATTGTCAAATCTCACAATGCCTAGCGTTATTTCAGCAGCCGTCATGTTTATTTACATTGGATATTGTAGATCCTTCAATGTTTTACTCGACAAAAACCATGTATGGTCATCACGTCAAGGGTGACTATGTACATCCGTGCAGTGTGGAGCCTTTGTGCGGTTAAAACTATATACAATCGGAAAAGTCTATTCCACCTCTCCCCTGACTGCCGCCTTGAAGGCGTCCAGGTCCTCGATGCTGGCGACGCTGGGTGGCAGGAGGTTCCATGTTGTGATGGTGCGGGGGATAAAAGAATGTCTGTATGCGTTGGTTGCCATATGCGGAGTGTAGAGTTTGTAGGGGTGGCTGTTCCTTGTGGTTGTGACGGTGGAGTAGGTAGGATGGTAGTTGGTTGGTACTGCTATGCGGTGGTGTAGAATCTTGTGCATAAATATGATGTCCGTTATCTTGCGTCTGTGTTCCAATGTATTCCATCTGAGGTCCTTTATCATCTGTGTAGTGCTGTCAGGTTTGTTGTAGTTGAGGGGCTTTTTTAGTACGAATCTTGCTGCGTTTTTCTGTATCTGTTCTATCCGGTCAGTGTTGTATCAATACGCTAAGAATTATGTCTCGAGCTGAATGGTAATTAAAGTCCCATCAACGACACAGCTTTCAAAGAGGCTATATAGTGACAATGCCATGCAAATGTAAATATTCACTCTTGTTGGCGCGGGTGTTAGCGCGCGGGTGTCTTCATATATATTATATACATGTTTTATCTACCTTGCTCTGTGTCACTATCTAAACCTATAAAGTCAGCTGTGATTGATGAGAAAATAAATCCGAACCGATAATGATGACGTCATTACAGTTTTGACTAGTCCGAATTATTCTGACGTTTTATCGACTTTTTGTTTATAACGGTCTGGCGTCGATTAACGCCAGACCGATATAAAAAAAGTCGATAAAACGTCAGAATAATTCGAACTCAGTTTTGACGTGATAAACATAACGATAGATATAGCTGGCCAGTACTTCCTGTTAGCTGTTCAATATATATAAAAAAAATACCTATCGCAAGTGAAGAACATAAAATTCAGATATAAAATTGTCAAAATAAATAAAACATAAATATACGATCCAGAATGGATTACAAAATGCTGGAGTCCACATACAAGGCACTGAATGGAACAGCTCCTCAGTACCTACAGAAGCGTGTTACCCTGTATCAGCCGTCACGGTCACTGCGGTCGGAGTCAGAATCTTTGTTGTGTGTCCCAAAATCTCGTACTGTGACCTACGAAAACAGATGCTTTGGGAGGGGTTCGGCTACGTTGTGGAATAGCTTACCATCTGCTATTAGAAAGTCAAATCCCCTTGCCAAAGTCAAGAGGGACATCAAAATTCACCTCACCTCTGCGTTTTAGAATCCTTGCAAAGACGTCATGTAAATACCACCCTTTTATTTGTTCAAGTATGTGCACATTGCTTACTTAAAAGTATAAAAGTGAAATTATAAGTGATTGTAAGCCTTTGTTTTTTGTTTTCACAATTATAACCAATCAATATGTTGTAAAGCGCTTTAGAGTAATTTTACAAATATATAGGGCGCTAAATAAATGTTTTATAGTATTAATGGAGTTCTATAAGTCTTTACAGGGTTGCAGACTGATATTTATAACACACTAACACGCATTATTCGATTTGTCAGCAATTCTTTATGAAGAGTTCTTTTTACCTAACCAAAATCATTTTCCATGTGACGTTTCGATGACTAGTACGATATGAACACCGTCACCTTCATGCACAATCAGGAACCGTCGGCAGTTTCCGTAAACGAGAAAATTCTCGTTTACGGAAAGTGCCGACGGTTCCCGATTGGCGTACGAGTTGTCCACAAAAATCGATGTCGATTCGGCTACGCTGTAAGTGTATGCACAATTGTTGTTATATATGTACCGAAATGACTCGATTCAGCTACGCTTCGAAACGTCACATAGAAAATTGTATTGGTTGTGTAAAAAGAACTCTTCATAATCAATACTTACCAACATGAAAAAAATATCTAGAAGTGTCAGCAATTCTGTTTCTGAATTATAGGACCATAACTCCGAAGAGAATTATTTTAAGGCTGAAATAAAGCTCGCCCAAGTAAGAAAGACAACGGGTTGTGTCCCCTGACCGGAAACACGTCACTAAACGTTGAAATTTCAGGGTAGTCATAACAACTGCTTTTACCCATTGTCAGTAAAATGTGACAACATACCGTCTCAAGCATTACGTACACACAATCATACATACAATACGCACACTGAGACAGGTCCTTAAATGACATTAGTTGTTATTAGGAGGGGCCAAACTGCCAAAAATATTAAGAAATCGTGCTCAAATGTGACGTGACGAACCCCTACTTTACTTTATGTGCTAGAAATTAGAATTTCGAAACAATTCAGAATATGTTTACTTCGATATTGACTTTCGAAATCTGTGTCTCTGTTTCTCATGTGACAGTTTCACAAATAGGAAAAACATCGCTAAATCTATATTTTACAACCGCTCTCAACATTTCAAACTATTTAAAAACAAACAAGGTCTGTTTGTTTTCATTAGAAATCTATTTCGTAAGACAAACACTCACGCGGATTAACGGAATTCCTGCCATTATTTAATTTAAATGTTTTTATTTTTAGAATTTTAATATTTAATTTTGTCTGACAATTGATCAGGATGGCGCTGAGGTATACTATAGTTAAGATGAGCTACTCTGTTTTTCCGCAGGCAATACTTTTCATTATTAGAAAAAAAATCCTCATGCACCTTTGACTTTCAATATATGCCACCAGGAAAAAGAAATTCAATGAAATGAATATTCGAATACATTTAGACTGAGCCCACAGTAAATGTGCCATGTTACTCGAACATCTTTCGCCTGTCACGTTATCTGTGGCTATATTGACACTCGGGCTTATGAAAAGACGATACGTATCCCCCCATGTATCGTACACATCGCGTAGTGTTTAGTCATAATAACTAATGCCCTGAAGTGTAAAAAGAAAGATGCCGAAGGGATGGCGGGAAGAGAGCCAAACGGCAAACCTCGGGGGACTCTGCTACGCTCTATAGTGTTGGAGGAACGAGTCACCCGAGGAATTCCGAGTGGGAGAGTGCACGTTTTTTTAGCGAGAGTAGCGAAAAATGACAACGAGTGGTGACATCTTACGGACGAGAGAGCTAGGGAAGGACAGGTCGGCAAGTGAACACTTGATATAACTTCATAAATACAAGACGATCATGAGTTTTGTATTTCGGATTCTTTTTGTGGTCCCTTTTGCTGAACTATCCCCCCCCCTTTAA
>NW_018405378.1:81799-83154 GCF_002113885.1 Mizuhopecten yessoensis | reverse complement strand
CCCCCCCCAAAAAAAAAACCCCAGCAACATTCAATACACCGAAAACGGTTACAATCAAATATAACTTGTATATTTAATATCATATTTAAAACTAGTTATGTTTCATGTTCAAGAATTAGTTATGTTTCCATGTTCAAGAAAACGCGAGGATTTGTTCGAACATTCTGTTTTAGGAAGGTTTTAGATTATGCCTGTCACAATTTTCACGTTCAAGTATGTGGATAAAGACTAGCATTACATACTGTCTCCGAGATCAACTGCCGAATAACATCTATTGTTAATTTCACGTGCTAACAAAACTGGTATTCACTATCATGTTGATGCTTAATTGTATTACTTCCCTCGAGCAGATACCATGTGTGAAGTGGGAATCTATATGTACGGTATATTCCTATAAATAAGACATGTTAAGCGGCACTCTGTTTATATCGGCCAGCAGAAGTGGTTGTGAGGACATTTAAACATTACCTGTGGCGCACAAACACCTCGTTACCAATCGCAGGTAAAAATACATCACCTGCCTCAATAACGGGAGAGTGTTTTCTATATGGCAAACACAGAATAAACAGTGCTGTTCATTAAACATATATAGTCGTGTGTGTATCGGGGACTACGACATATTATAACATAGTGTTGGTAACATCGCCAGGTGGATAAATACAGACCTCAGGATTGAACATCCCAGACAGGTAAGATATCGTACCTTTTCTGTGTAGTTCTCACTTGTAATATTGATAATGTTCCGTGGCAGCCTAGAAACATTTGCCTGCTGGAATGAATTTCAAGATTCGAAAACACACCGTTTGTACGTTATCATTTGATGCTATCATTATTTCAATACCATCGTTTACCTGTTGTTTCTGTGTGTGTGTTTGTCTATATCCCCCTCTGTCTGTCTCTCTGTCCCTCCCCGCCCTCTCTCTCTCTGTCTGTCTCTATCTGTCTCTGTCTCTGTCTTTGTCTCTATCTGTCTGTCTCTGTCTCTGTCTCTATCTGTCTCTGTCTCTATTTGTCTCTGTCTCTATCTGTCTCTGTCTCTGTCTCTATCTGTCTCTGTCTCTGTCTCTGTCTCTGTCTCTGTCTCTATTTGTCTCTGTCTCTATCTGTCTTTGTCTCTGTCTCTGTCTCTATCTGTCTGTCTCTGTCTCTGTCTCTGTCTCTATCTGTCTCTGTCTCTATTTGTCTCTGTCTCTATCTGTCTCTTTCTCTCTGTCTCTGTCTCTATCTCTGTCTCTTTCTGTCTCTGTCTCTGTCTCTATCTGTCTCTGTCTCTGTCTCTATCTGTCTCTCTGTCATCAGTCCCTCCCTCCCTTCCCCCTCTTTCTCCATATCTCTCTTTCTCTCTGTCTATGTCT
>NW_018405378.1:42450-81781 GCF_002113885.1 Mizuhopecten yessoensis | reverse complement strand
CCCCTTTTTCCCCCCCCCCCCCCCAGACCTGAATTCGAATACTAGACTTCAGATTGTTATACTATCGCTCTAACTGATTGAGATTCTTGATCAACGGACGTAGCCCGGCCAATCTGTGCTATACAATTATATCCAAATGGAAATTAAGGGGAGGCTACTGTAAATAGGAAAAACCACAGTGCAGTGGGACACGGATCCTGAATTAATATAAAGTGACATTTACATCAACCAATATTAGATTTATCAAATCCCTTTTATGTGGACCGCTTACTTGAGCCATTTACTGGTAATGTCATTTAAACATTAATGGGATTTCTCAAAGTTCACTCAACTGTTAAATAATCGTGAAATTACTACCATTAGCATATGTGATTACTAGTATTTGTCCTCACACACTTCTATCAAACATTGAAAGTAATATACATGATAACTTTTTCAAATTATTCCGAAATTAAATATTTACAGTAAAACGCCCTTATCGATTAGCTGTATGGTAGTGGCGGGTACCGGTACCGTACATGTATTAGTAGTCTATGATTCGATCAAACTGTATTCTAGCAGGAATGATTGGTTTACGTCCGCTTCACTACCGAGTAGTTCGTTTATCCAGCAGACGAAAAAAGGACAGGAAAACGCATAGAAGGGATAAAGTATGGAGTGAAGGGATAGAAAAGGGAGACAGAGGAGAGAAGGAGCCGTCTATCTTATATATGTATTAACACATAAATCTGATTTCTGTAAGACGACTCCTAGGCCGAATGTTTGCCTTAAGCTTATACTAGTATGAGGTACGGTTCCCATCTGTCTATCATATAGTAAGTATATGTGTATCCATCTTTGGAATATCTCATAATGTTAATGTTTTAATAGTCCGTCTCTGTATGCCGGTTCGGTTCCTATGTTTAGTTGCAAACTTCCCATTTCCGGAATAAAATCTGGAGGTGGTAAAACCCGTTTTAAGTTACTGGTACCTTTGTTTTATTTTCTCAAATCACAAGGCAGAATTTCTCATCTTTAACATCTCCACATTCATACTTACATTTGCAGATAGTACGAAACAAACCGCCATGCATATACATGTATGTTAAAATGAAGTTTTGCATGTGCTGCATTTTGACACAGTTCGTAAAACTTTGCTAACGGAAATTATATACCAATTTAAGCATTACTCAACTTGAACTCTTTTGGTAAGTTGACTGTAAACATTATCAAGGACATTTTGATAATTTGTCTATCCAGAAGTTCTATTAAGATGCTGTCGCCCACTAAATCTGTTTCTATTTTGGCGTCACGAAAGAAGTTCATTTGATCTATCCAAATCATAACGTCAGGAATTGTTATTTTATTTTTGAATATATTAAAAATGTGTGTGATACCAGATATCGCGACAACATGTCGGCATCTGATTGTAGTCGACATGACGTCATTATTTAATTTGAAGAGGCCTGACAAATAGTAACGTCGTAAGGTGTGATGACATTATATATCTAAACAATACCACACATGTTAATGTTATATTTGTTTCGCGAATCCTTGAACCAAACAACAATGGCTGACAAAACAACGTCAAGGACGCAATAATGACGTCACGTTACCGTCACCTAAAATGGCAGAACACTATTTGAAATAAACTTTTGTCTAAATACTGTAGGAATCAAATTTCAACTGGTCTGATTAATATAAGACTGTTGTAACGAAACTTTATAAATGTGATAATGTGACGTTATAAACCCAGCGATAAATTTATATCATGACGTCATAACCTAAGCTAGGCCGTAATGACCAAAGAAAAGCCTCAAACCTTACAAACAAACCCCTGAAACTTCGAGGATGTTCACACCAGGAAAAGATAAAGGTTAGATATAAAGTTTCCCAATATTCCATTTGGAGGTTACCTTCTTTGCTGTTAATTTGAGCGGATTTATCAGCTCCCTTGGTATCCAAATGCAACATCACGGCAAACTTCGTCGAATTCTGTTACTTCTCCAACCATCAAAGAACGGATTTGAAATACAGAAGTGTATACCGTAATGGTACAAAATATACGTTAAACAGGGTAAAACTGTTCTGTCTTTACCAGGTTTTTATGATCTTCCACCCATTAAATCGACCAACCACTTCGGCTCCGTTGTAACATTCCCTAAATAATTCATCACGACGGAATGTCTAAGAAGAAGTTAACTTATTCAAGGTCTCGGCAAAGTTGTATCAGATTTTTTGCAGCCGTTGCTTAATATAAAATTTTATTTATTTTATAACAATTATGAAACAGGTTAATCAGTCTTGTTGGCTCCGATGTTAGCGCGCGTGCGGTCTTAGTGTGGAAATCGGAAAGGTGAACCTATACCTTTTCACGCCCGATCGGGGAATCGAACCCCGTCCGCCTTGGTGATAGGCGAGTGCGTTATCCACTGTGCCACCCGACCGCCCATCTTTCACGACGGATGACTATACAGATCGGGAATGTGATAACTGAATATCGATATTGTGTTGTAGAATACCGATACATTTATAATATTGTGAAATATCTACACTGTATATTGTATGATATAAATCGATATATTGTATTGTAGAGTATGTAGAATATTTAATATTGTATTGTAGAGTATGTAGAATATTTAATATTGTATTTTAGAATATCGATTTTATATTGTAGAATGTCTCGATATTATCTAAAAGATATCAATACTATAAATGTACTGCGGATTCATCATCTACCAGCATAAAATACCCCACTTTCAGTGATAAATACATGTTTATTAGCATATCAGCTTGCTATTTATGACTTCTCCCATTGGTTCGATTCTTGATTTCGATTGATTCCAATTAAAAACCACATACACGTGACAAAACAGAACAGTTTTATATGGCGTTAACCCTTTGTCTGTATATTCTATTTCTCTCACAAGGGTTTGGAAACTGCACTTTACACAAGAAAGGCTCAATGAAATCGTATAGAGATCTTAATACCAGATTCTTTGTATTTGTCATTGAAGTCGTGTTGGCAGACATATTGTAAACAAACATCGCTGTGGAGTACAGAGCACACTGACGTCATAGCTTGATAGTGCGTAGAGGTCGAAGTATACTATTATTTTGCACGTCACACGACATTGATTAAACAACACTTTTCTTTTAGCTGATTTGAGGCACTGGACAAACATGTTTAAGAAGAAGAAACACAACTCTGCGTCGATTTCATTATACAGCGTTTCATGACGTTGATGTAATTTTCTCTTTTCTATAAACAGGTAGCACGGGAATCAGTGTCGCTGCATTGTTGTGCAGCTAGGCGTGTTACACGAGTTAATGATTCACCTTGTTCTGTAATAAAACACGGAGTAAAATTTCCAGTCGGTGGATATCGATCTTAATAAAGCTATACATATTCGATGTACGTTATTGAGAGTCAGAATGTTCCATTAGATCGGTATAATGTATAACCACATGTATGCATGCGACCTGTCGCTGTTGGTTTTACAACAGCCATTAAACTTCAATTTTTTTCGTGTATGTTTTGGTTATGCATAATCCATACATACTATACACGAGTTACCTGTCGATTTCTATGACACCTGATTATGTATGTACCTGTGTACGTGTTTATTTACCGGCGGTGATGGCACGGTGAAATCCATTTGTAACACATCATCTTTACAACCTATAATTCTCACCAACACTTAATTTACATTTATATTTAATTCGAATATACACCACAACTTCCATAGAAGACGACATAAATACTCTACATTAGGTACCGTTAGGCCGACGGGATTATAAAATCCATTTCTATATACATGTACGTAGTAAGATAGAACGAGAATATTGATCTAAAAATAGTAATATTTTATCAATCAAATTGAATACAATGATCTCGCATAATCCTTTTGGTGGGAGGAGTTTGATATGATAACAAGTGATCGATACCCGTTCATACATGAAACATGTTCAGTAACATTGGGGATTGCAAACGGGTGTTCATCTGAGGGTCTCCGTACCAATGCCAAACACTGAAGCTACGCATTAGCAATTATTTTGTTTTGGAAGTTATAGCTTTGATAAAATCTTTTCTGAAAAGAAGACCACACCTTGTGGGACTTTCATGAAAATAAAAGATGAAATAAAATATACTCAACAACTCGAGTATAAAAAAACGCACCAGGAGTCGAGCACTGGACAACAATTTGTTATACTATCACTCTGACATACTGTATGTGCTGTTTGGTCAACGATTGTATTCTGGCCAAACACTGCTACACTTGTATCCAAACGGAGGCTAAGGGGAGGTAATTATACATAGGAATAACGACAATGCAGTAAGGCAGGGATCCTTAAGGAAGTTATAAGGGGAGGTAACTATACATAGGAAAAACGTCAATGTAGTGAGACAGGGATCCTTAAGGAAGTTATAAGGGGAGGTAACTATACATAGGAAGAACGACAATGCACTGGGACTAGGATCCTTAAGGAAGTTATAAGGGGAGGTAACTGTACATAGGAAGAACGACAATGCAGTGAGGCAGGGATCCTTAAGGAAGTTATGTGGGGAGGTAACTGTACATAGGAAGAACGACAATGCAGTGAGGCAGGGATCCTTAAGGAAGTTATAAGGTGAGGTTACTGTACATAGGAAGAACGACAATGCAGTGGGACTAGGATCCTTAAGGAAGTTGTAAGGGGAGGTAACTGTACATAGGAAGAACGACAATGCAGTGAGGCAGGGATCCTTAAGGAAGTTATAAGGGGAGATAACTGTTAAAGGAAGAACGACAATGCAGTGAGGCAGGGATCCTTCAGGAAGTTATAAGGGGAGGTAACTGTACATAGGAAAAACGTCAATGTAGTGAGACAGGGATCCTTAGGGAAGTTATAAGGGGAGGTAACTATACATAGGAAGAACGACAATGCAGTGAATCAGGGATTCTTAAGGAAGTTATAAGGGGAGGTAACTATACATATGAAGAACGACAATGCAGTGAGGCAGGGATCCTTAAGGAAGTTATAAGGTGAGGTAACTGTGCATAAGTAGAACGACAATGCAGCGGGACTAGGATCCTTAAGGAAGTTGTAAAGGGAGGTAACTGTTCATAGGAAGAACAACAATGCAGTGAGGCAGGGATCCTTAAGGAAGTTATAAGGGGAGGTAACTGTACATTGGAAGAACGACAACGTAGTGAGGAAGGGATTATTAAGGAAGTTATAAGGGGAGGTAACTGTACATAGGAAGAACGACAATGCAGTGGGACAAGGATCCTTAAGTAAGTTATAAGGGGAGGTAACTGTACATAGGAAGAACGACAATGCAGTGAGGCAGGGATCCTTAAGGAAGTTATAAGGAGAGGTAACTGTACATTGGAAGAACGACAACGTAGTGAGGAAGGGATTATTAAGAAAGTTATAAGGGGAGGTAACTGTACATAGGAAGAACGAAAATGCAGTGGGACAAGGATCCTTAAGAAAGTTATAAGGGGAGGTAACTGTTCATATGAAGAACGACAATGCAGTGAGGCAGTGATCCTTCAGGAAGTTATAAGGGGAGGTAACTGTACATAGGAAGAACGACAATGCAGTGAGGCAGGGATCCTTCAGGAAGTTATAAGGGGAGGTAACTGTACATAGGAAGAACGACACTGCAGTGGGACAAGGATCCTTAAGAAAGTTATAGGGGGAGGTAACTGTACATATGAAGAACGACAATGCAGTGAGGCAGGGATCCTTCAGGAAGTTATAAGGGGAGGTAACTGTACATTGGAAGAACGACAATGTAGTGAGGCAGGGATTATTAAGGAAGTTGTTAGGGGAGGTAACTGTACATGAGGTAAAAGGCAATGCACCTGAATGACGTAACTCATAATTGTCTTCGTTCATATCAAAATTATTGTCACCATTATGTGTTTGTCTTTGTATCAACCAGTCTCCATTAGAGATGACATAACGTCACGCAGTCTGTTCTGGTATTTAATCACAATCTAATTAAACTACGGTCTGCTCAGCACGAACGTCGCAAATGACAAAGCATTAAATTCACGTTGTATATATAAAAATCAACACAACTTGTTTGATACATGAAACATGTAATTCAAAACAGAATATACTTCATATGGAACCGAACCTTCCACAATAGTCGCCAGATCATAGAATTGAGTGGGGCAGAGTATATCTCATTCGTCGCCTGAATACGTTAGAGAAGGTAGGACGGGCTCTCCCTAAAAACTTGCATGCAAGCTACATGTTATGTGTCCTCCATGGGTCTTGTGTTATATTACGTGGTGATAACTTTAAATACTCTTTTGAGAAGTAATTCGGGTAAGTGACGTTTAACGCTATCTAACTATTTACATTCACGAACATTATGAGAATTTATTTCCATCGTAAATGTTGTCGTGAAACAATGTTCATCAAGAGGGGAACAAATCGGAGCTTTCGACCACAGGAGCAAAGAATGTTTTATAATCCCGAAAAAGAATAACAAATATAACCAGACTTACTCGTCATTGTTGTCGTCTGCTTCAGTCACCTGGAGGTCACGTGCGATGCCTTTTTCTGATTTTTACCACAGGGACCTGAGCATTTGTTACAACTATATTTGGACCTCAACTGAGCTCTCCAGCGTAATTTTAAACTCCATCCCAAGTGGTGAGATATAAAAGCCGTTCCAATTCGTGTGCCTTTTTTGGGGGTGGGATTTTGACCGAAAAATGATGTGAATCCCTATTACGTGTAAGATAATCTTAAGACTTAAGTTTAGGTCCAAAAATACCGGTAGCAAATTCTCAGGTCCTGTAATCCTCAAATGACCGGGTAAATTCAGATATGAGACGGAAAGTATGATAATTAAAATCATCTGACATGTTTATATGATATAGATAGTTATCCCAAATCATACGAATTTTAAATTAAAAAAATAATAATTCTATATTTATTGAATGGCAACCAAGTCTGTGTGTAGTTTGTTTAGATAGGTATCGCCTGAATAGTGACGAATAGATCTCACTTAAATGTCAACAACAATTTAATCAATAATCCGACATACATTTAACACCGTATGTATCCTATCTGTACAGATATGCTAAGTGTTTGTTGTTCAAATCGCTGACTAAAGTTTTACTCTTTTCCTCCCAGTCAGTATATATTGTATATACAAAGTTGAGCTCTCTGAAAGGTCCCATATGATCAATCGATACAAAACTAGGGGGAAACAGTAACTGATTTTGCACGACTCCTTAGCTAATGTATTTTCACATTTAAAAAACTTAAAGATATAATTTATTCATCTTTCCTTCTCTCAATGAAAATATTTACTTCGCTACTAGCTTCTAAATGAGCTGACATTCAAGAATGTTACGTTTACGATCATGACTACCGACTTGTCATTTAAAAGTGTTCAGAATCAATTTAATCTTAAAAACATTTTTTTATCAAGTTTGCCTTTTATCAGCGATGTATATTTTTATCTGTATTTGTAACATGGGATGTGATGCGTGACATTTAAATAAAACACAGATTGATATTGATTGGTTGTATTTTAGTAGATGTTTGAAGGATCTCTTGTTCAAATATTATTGACTCAACGTGTCCGTCACATTAAAAACAGCTGAACACTTCAGAGAAGGAGTTTTGATCTGTTATGATCCTGTAGTCATAACGACGTTTATCATTCATGAGCCCTAGGGGTAGGAGCGATATAGACGGATTGGTCGAGTGGTGAACACTCCGGCATTCCAGGGTTCGTTCCCGAAGTCGCCATACGCATGGATATTCAGAGAAAGTGTTTTTCTCCTGCCCACACAGCTCCAACAACCCAGGTGGAGTATAAATTGGTCTGGGTTGGATGTTGCGGTATCTGTGCTGTAGAATTCAAGTGAGGTGGCACTATACATGATACCATTGGAAGCACGGTCCCACTACAAATAGAACACAATACATCTCCAGCACACATACAGGCATAAACACATGGGGAGATATTAGCCAGGTGGCATACGACTAGTAGTTAGCGCCTGATAAGGCAGCTCCTGCGAATTTCTCAAAATTGTATTGATTAATGTATATGCTAATTGTATTAATTGTATATCTATGTGCTGTAGAGCGCTTTGGGGTGACTTACGTGAGCTAGATAGGGCGCTATATCAAATGTTGAATATTATCTAAAAACCAGTTTACTTAGATGTAATAGTAATTTGAGCTCATAAGAGAATCGTGTGAGTTATTGCAATCCACGTTCATTTGCCGCCCGTCGTCTGGGCCCTGTATTCATGAAACCCCTGTATGCTCAAGCAAGGGTTCTGTACTCAAACCAGCTTTCTTGTAATTCACTTAAATCATGCAAACAATTCAAAAAGTCAAATGTAAACGTTGAAAACAGCATTCGGATTTATGGCTCTTCATTTTTTTTTCTATATCAATTAAATATTAGATTTTTTAATTAAATTTTAACCGAAACAAGTGATTAAGCTTGAGCACAAAAGCCATGCATGCTTGAGCATGAGAACGGTTTCATGAATACGGGCCCTGTTGTCCGTTGACATCTCTGTATATGTTAAACTTAATCTCATGGCAGCTACTTAGAAAGTCCAATTTGAACATTCAGTAAGATGAGAATGGTGTATGCTATTTTTGTGAGGTGTAATAAATATAAACTTTATTTCTTTTACAACAATTATGAAACAAGTCATTTGAACTTACATTAATCACTCTTGTTAACCCGGATGTAAACGCGCGTAGGGTCTTAATGTTAGAGGAAACCGGCGTACCCGGGGAAACCCCGTGTTATAGTGGTAGTACCTCTTACATTGGTTGTTTGCCCCCCCCCCCCCCCTCCCATTTTAAATAGGTCATAAATCTTACATGAGAGGTAAAGCCCATTGGGCCACTTGTTTTATTAAAATCCCGTAAGTTAACCTCTTCAGAAAACCATCTGAGATATCGAGTGCCTGGCTTATCCTCGTGTCTCTTTGTATTTATTGTTTATTTTGTAATCTGTCTACGAAAATCATAATGTGACGTTTTAGTGATACTTGGAACTTGAGTAGATAATCTATTTGTTCATACTCAACTCACGAGAATTAAGTAATGTCATGATTTAGATGGTCGAGTGTTGTTTGATATGTTAAGGAGTTTACATTTCGATCGTGTCGGGTTTCCGTTGTATCCTGCTAATTATATTCAAAGATCAAAGAATTTGTGACGTTTTGGGTTAATTTTCGGCCCTATAAAATTAAATCAAATTTGTTTACTAAATTCTTTTGCAAACATCATATTGGTTTATTGTGTCGATCTTTGCTGGTGTCGATTTTTCAAATTGTGTATGCGGAGACGCCCCACCAAAGCAACAAAATTGCGTTGCTATGTAGAAATAGCAAAACTATGTTGTTTTGTGGGAAAGTCAGCATGCAGAAATGAAAGCCTCCGCACGTGGCAACCATACATTTCTTTCTACGACTGAACACTGATATGACAATGTTTAAGCATGTGAAATAGCTATTTGGTTTGGCCAGTGTTTTGTTTATTTGCATCGAAATGGCTAATGATCGACGTAAATAGCACATAATAGCGATGTTCATGCATTCAAAATGCGGGTTTACATCTCTCGTTGTTACATCATCTCTCGTTGTTACACCATCTCTCGTTGTCACACCATCTCTCGTCGTTACACCATCTCTCGTTGTTACACCATCTTTAGTTGTTACACCATTTCTCGTTGTTACACCATCTCTCGTTGTTACACCATCTCAAGCTGTTACACCATCTCTCGTTGTCACACCATCTCTCGTCGTTACACCATCTCTCGTCGTTACACCATCTCTCGTTGTTACATCATCTCTCGTTGTCACACCATCTCTCGTCGTTAACCATCTCTAGTTGTTACACCATCACTCGTCGTTAACCATCTCTAGTTGTTACACCATCTCTCGTTGTTACACCATCTTTAGTTGTTACACCATGTCTTGTTGTTACACCATCTCTCGTTGTTACACCATCTCTCGTTGCTAAACCATCTCTCTCGTTACACCATCTCTCGTCGTTAACCATCTCTCGTCGTTACACCATCTCCCCTCGTTACACCATCTCTCGTTGTTACACCATCTCTCGTTGCTACACCATCTCTCGTTGTTACACCATCTCAAGTCGTTACAACATCTCTCGACGTTACAACATCTCTCGTTGTTACACCATCTCTCTTTGCTACACCATCTCTCGTTGTTACCCCATCTCTCGTTTCTAACCCATCTCTCTCGTTACACCATCTCTCGGCGTTACACCATCTCTCGTTGTTACACCGTCTCTCGTTGCTACACCATCTCTCGTTGCTACACTATCTCCCATTGTTACCCCATCTCCCGTTGTTACACCATCTCTCGTTGCTCCAACTTCTCTCGTTGTTACACCATCTCTCGTTTTTACTCCATCTCTCGTTGCTACACTATCTCTCTCGTTACACCATCTCTCGGCGTTACACCATCTCAAGTCGTTACAACATCTCTCGACGTTACAACATCTCTCGTTGTTACACCATCTCTCTTTGCTACACCATCTCTCGTTGTTACCCCATCTCTCGTTGTTACACCATCTCTCGGTGTTACACCATCTCTCGTTGTTACACCGTCTCTCGTTGCTACACCATCTCTCGTTGTTACACCAGCTCTCGTTGCTACACCATCTCTCGTTGCTACACCATCTGTCGTTGTCACACCATCTCCCGTTGTTACACCATCTCTCTCGTTACAACATCTCTCGTCGTTACACCATCTCTCGTCGTTACACCATCTCAAGTCGTTACAACATCTCTCGACGTTACACCATCTCTCGTTGTTACACCATCTCTCGTTGCTCCACCTTCTCTCGTTGTTACACCATCTCTCGTTGTTACACCATCTCTCGTTGCTACACCATCTCTCGTTGCTACACTATCTCCCATTGTTACACCATCTCCCGTTGTTACACCATCTCTCGTTGCTACACCATCTCTCGCTGCTACACTATCTCCAGTTGTTACACCATCTCCCGTTGTTACACTATCTCTCGTTTTCACACCATCTCTCGTTGTTAAACCATCTCTCGTTGTTACACCATCTGTCGTTGCTACACCATCTCTTGTTGTTACACCTCTCTCGTTGTCACACCATCTCTCGTTGTTACACCATCTTTAGTTGTTACACCATCTTTAGTTGTTACACCATCTCTTGTTGTTACACCATCTCTCGTTGTTACACCATCTATCGTTGTTACACCATCTTTAGTTGTTACACCATCTCCCGTTGTTACACCATCTCTCGTTGTTACACCATCTCTCGTTGTTACACCATCTCTCGTTGTTACACCATCTCTCGTTGTTACACCATCTCTCTTTGCTACACCATTTCTCGTTGCTACACCATCTCTTGTTGTTGCACCATCTCTCGTTGTTACACCATCTCTCGTTGTTACACCATCTCTCGTTGTTACACCATCTCTCGTTGCTACACCATCTCTCTCGTTACACCATCTCTCGTCGTTAACCATCTCTCGTCGTTACACCATCTCTCGTCGTTACACCATCTCTCGTTGTTACACCATCTTTAGTTGTTACACCATCTCTCGTTGCTACATCATCTCTCGTTGTTACACCATCTCTCATTGTTACACCATCTCTCGTTGCTACACCATCTCTCTCGTTACACCATCTCTCGTTGTTACACCATCTTTAGTTGTTACACCATCTCCCGTTGTTACACCATCTCTCGTTGCTACACCATCTCTCGCTGCTACACTATCTCCCGTTATTACACCATCTCCCGTTGTTACACTATCTCTTGTTGTCACACCATCTCTCATTGTTACACCATCTCTCGTTGCTACACCATCTCTCTCGTTACACCATCTCTCGTCGTTAACCATCTCTCGTCGTTACACCATCTCTCGTCGTTACACCATCTGTCGTTGCTACACCATCTCTCGTTGTTACACCATCTCTCGTTGTTACACCATCTGTCGTTGCTACACCATCTCTTGTTGTTACACCATCTCTCGTTGTTTCACCATCTCTCGTTGTTACACCATCTTTAGTTGTTACACCATCTCTCGTTGTTACACCATCTCTCGTTGTTACGCTATCTCTCGTTGTCACACCATCTCTCGTAGTTACACCATCTTTCGTTGTTACACCATCTCTCGTTGTCACACTATCTCTCGTTGTTACACCATCTCTCGTTGTCACAGCATCTCCCGTTGTTACGCTATCTCTCGTTGTCACACCATCTCTCGTTGTCACACCATCTCTCGTGGTTACACCATCTCTCGTTGCTACACCATCTCTCGCTGCTACACTATCTCCCGTTATTACACCATCTCCCGTTGTTACACTATCTCTCGTTGTCACACCATCTCTCGTTGTCACACCATCTCTCGTTGTCACACCATCTCCCGGTGTTACACCATCTCTCGTTGTCACACCATCTGTCGTTGCTACACCATCTCTGGTTGTTACACCATCTCTCGTTGTTTCACCATCTCTCCTTGTTACACCATCTTTAGTTGTTACACCATCTGTTACACCATCTCTCGTTGTTACACCATCTGGCGTTTCTACACCATCTCTTGTTGTTACACCATCTCTCGTTGTTCCACCATCTCTCGTTGTTACACCATCTTTAGTTATTACACCATCTTTAGTTGTTACACCATCTTTAGTTACACCATCTCTCGTTGTTACACCATCTCTGGTTGTTACACCATCTCTCGTTGTTTCACCATCTCTCCTTGTTACACCATCTTTAGTTGTTACACCATCTGTTACACCATCTCTCGTTGTTACACCATATCTCGTTGTTTCACCACATCTCGTCGGTACACCATCTCTCGTTGTCACATCATCTCTCGTTGTTACACCATATCTCGTTGTTTCACCATCTCTGGTTGTTACACCATCTCTCGTTGCTACACCATCTCTCGCTGCTACACTATCTCCCGTTATTACACCATCTCCCGTTGTTACACTATCTCTTGTTGTCACACCATCTCTCGGTGTTACACCATCTCTCGTTGTTACACCATATCTCGTTGTTTCACCACATCTCGTCGGTACTCCATCTCTCGTTGTCACATCATCTCTCGTTGTTACACCATATCTCGTTGTTTCACCACATCTCGTCGGTACTCCATCTCTCGTTGTCACATCATCTCTCGTTGTTACACCATCTCTCATTGTTACACCATCTCTCGTTGTTACACCATATCTCGTTGTTTCACCACATCTCGTCGGTACACCATCTCTCGTTGTCACATCATCTCTCGTTGTTACACCATATCTCGTTGTTTCACCATCTCTGGTTGTTACACCATCTCTCGTTGCTACACCATCTCTCGCTGCTACACTATCTCCCGTTGTTACACCATCTCCCGTTGTTACAC
Organism: Mizuhopecten yessoensis; assembly: GCF_002113885.1. NCBI lineage: Eukaryota > Metazoa > Mollusca > Bivalvia > Pectinida > Pectinidae > Mizuhopecten > Mizuhopecten yessoensis. The sequence goes on along the minus strand of NW_018405378.1, from coordinate 68,395 downwards.
TATCTCTTGTTGTCACACCATCTCTCGGTGTTACACCATCTCTCGTTGTTACACCATCTGTCGTTGTTACACCATCTCTTGTTGTTACACCATCTCTTGTTGTTACACCATCTCTTGTTGTTACACCATCTCTCGTTGTCACACCATCTCTCGTTGTCACACCATCTCCCGGTGTTACACCATCTCTCGTTGTCACACCATCTCTCGTTGTCACATCATCTCTCGTTGTTACACCATCTTTAGTTATTACACCATCTTTAGTTGTTACACCATCTTTAGTTGTTACACCATCTCTCGTTGCTACACCATCTCTCGCTATCTCTCGTCGTTCCACCATCTCTCGTTGTGACACCATCTTTAGTTGTTACACCATTTCTCGTTGTTACACCATCTCTCGTTGCTACTCCATCTCTCGTTGTTACACCATCTCTCGTTGCTACACCATCTCTGGTTGTTACACCATCTCTCTTTGTTACACCATCTCTTGTTGTCACACCATCTCTCGTTGTTACACTATATCTCGTTGTTACACCATCTCTCGTTGTTACACCATCTCTCGTTGTTACGCTATCTCTCGTTGTCACACCATCTCTCGTTGTTACACCATCTTTCGTTGTTACACCATCTCTCGTTGTCACACCATTTCTCGTTGTTACACCATCTCTCGTTGCTACACCATCTCTGGTTGTTACACCATCTCTCGTTGTTACACCATCTCTTGTTGTCACACCATCTCTCGTTGTTACACTATATCTCGTTGTTACACCATCTCTCGTTGTTACACCATCTCTCGTTGTTACACCATCTCTCGTTGCTACACCATCTCTCTTTGTTACACCATCTCTCGTTGTTATCTCCTATACCATTTGTTCAATGTATATTGTGTACGAATATAACAACTTATTCTAAATCCCCAATAAAGTCAGAAATAGTCTAGTCTAGTACTTTGAATTGGAGATACATGCATGTTCATAATTCTTAAAAATGAGAACAGATCATACCGTGTGGCTAGCTTGATTAGTATAACGGATTTTTGAATGATGACTATCCGTTAATTTTCACTTAAGGGTATATGCTATATCAAAGAGTTGTGCGTCTTCAATCTAAAAAAGTTTCAAATTAAGAAATACTTGATTCTTCTATAAGGAGTTACAGCCGTTCCGGATTGTTCGTAGCCAATCTCCGAACGGTCAATATTTGCTACCACCTCTTTGATGTTCGGGATGCTACGATGTTTGTGTACGTGACTGAAGTCTTTAATTAAGTTATAACCATTAAGAAACAACATCAGGAAATACAGGCTAAGTCTGTTTGATTAATCGTACCAAACTGATGAATCTTATTCTATACGATATCAGGAAATACTTATAAAGGTATACGGGAGGTAGCTCTGACGAAAACGACAGGTAAAATGTGTACTGTACAATACGCCCTAAGTAAGATTTATAATAACCTTGTCGGCTTTAGAATTCCGTAATTACATTTACGGAAGATGGGTTCGTTATTATAATCTGGTTGTGTTTAATTATGTGTGTACTCATGCAAACAGACTATGTAAGTACAGACTGACATGTATTGATATTGAGAGTCCCTGATTGATTTCTGTAGTCCTTTGTAGCACAGAATTGATTTACACCAGCTAACCGCACTTATTTTTTAATCTCGCAAAATAATCAATGTACACGTACTACACTATGTATTCTCCAGGCTAGGCTTTCCAAGTCCACTACACACTATCCAAACTTATTTTCGTGATACTATAAAATATTCATTTAATTTTGAAAAGTATCGAGAAAAAAAGGCAAAATCATGCTGTGTTGTATTTTGGAAACACAATCACAATAGCGAAATTCTTATACCATTACGATTTCGATGGCGGCCTTTAAATTCTTTCTATGTCGCTTAACTTTTAGTGTAATACAATTCCTACAAAATAATCTCAACCCCTGTATGTATTTGTGTGTAGGTGTTAGTTCTTAGTTTACTGGGTAGATTAATATCCAGCAGGTAAAACACTTATAATCTGCTTATCCACACACGCCTCAAATCATAGTATGTGTCGACAATTAAGCAATCGACACGACTACTTTAGCCAAGAAAGTCCGGTAGTTACACACAACGCCATCCTCGATACCCCATGGGTTACGCTCTGTGCAGGGAACGTAAGTGGGCGTAACCCCTGGATTATCGATGATGACACAATGAAGGAGTATCTATAATGTGTAGGTTCAGTTTTGGAGAACGGAAGTTGAATATTTTACGTACTTAACTGAGGCACACGTGCAGTTCCCTTAAGTATGACCTTTATGGGTTGAATTTTGTCGAAAGACTAGTTTGCAACTATGAACATCCATGTGAGAATGCCTTTCACTTTTTCTATGAGTTTCAACAGTTTGGCGATGAAAGGTGTATCGTGTTTCAAAATTTGAATGCCTAGCTTTACAGTTGAAATTAGAGCTTTTTTTCTTTGACAGTTCAGATCGTTCGGTGAACCTTTATACAATTTTAATTCTATTCAATTCAATAATTGTGTTGCTAATTTATAGTTACATAGTAACTTAACGTGTTTAGACTTGTTCATAAGTTTATCCAACCCAGCAATACATTTTGAACGGTGTTTTTATGTTGTGTATTTATTTCTATGTGAATTTAATATATCTATAGATATCTATATATCATGTGTATGCCTAACGTCATGTATGACGGGAGATGATAAGCTGTAATACCTTGTGCCTGATACCCTGTTCAGTTTTAATTGGCAATAAAATATTTTTAAAGTAAAAGTTAATAAATGTTGTGATCAACATTATTGATTGTAATTTGCATTCCTTCCAGACACTTGACTTTTTATTTCATTACGATCGAATTATCTTGACTGAATATGATTAGTTGCGTACAGGATAATTTTGGTATCAGTTAAGTATGCATGCTATATTTTACCTCTCTGTGTAAAAAATACTTTAGAAATTTTATAAATCATATCCCGAATGTCTCATTAAAAATTAACAGCTACCAACTCGGGTACCTACAACAATTCAAATTGTTGATTTACCGCAAAACTATGCAAACCCGACTGTAAAACCTTAAAATGGCACAGGTAACCAAATTTATATCACAACGTAAGATTAATGCCTCTGAAATTAACCACAATCATAAGCACACCATTTTCTCCACAATTTTTAGAAATTACGCGGGAAAATAGTGAGCAAGACATGCGTGTATTATGACAAGTGACCGTTGAAAATATCTTTAAAGGCATCCTCGAAATAAGATTCCGCACACGTCACCACACATATCTTCCGTGGAAAGAAAAAAATTGTGTTTGGAGATCAGATCATTTGGATTTCGAGGATGTTTGAAAAGAACAACACAAAATTAACTTAATTCGCAAGGTTTTCTCAACAAGTCAGCACTTACTTTTTATTATAATTAAATATGTTTTTAACTTTTGGAGAGAACATTTGTCTAACCACCCTTTTATATATTAACGTAAACAAAGTAAAGGAAACGCACCTGTTTGATTAGCAAACTCTCCCCAAAAACACTCACAAACCGGTTATTAATTTAAATGTCCATTTAACTGGCGGCTGAAAAGAATATTTAGATTTGTATAATGATTAGGTAATCAAAATTAGCATGACAGTGCATTATCTTTTCAACTATTTTACCATTAAATGGTAAGATCGCTTATAAGACGTTCACACAATTAAAATTACCATGTTACTGTATAAAGTTAGCATTAACGTTAATGCCTCTCAGTATATATATATATATATATATATATTTATATATATATATACTAGTCCTGGTAAGGTTGGAGATTAGAGGGGTTTATCCCCAAGCGTCTAGTAACACACTGATATTGGACTTGGTTAGTACTAATAGTGTGTGTGTGAATTCATGGACATTCAAAATGGACGGTCGACATTTTGCCTTCGTTTTGGAAAAATACATGGAAAACAACAGAAGGTATGCACTAATATGACTGTAATCATCTGTAATTATTTATTCATGATCTTGTTTGTGAATGTTTTGAGTTGTCTATACATATTTACGTACACTAAAGTCGGTTAACCTACAACACAATGTAAACCCCCTGTTGTCACGTTACACAGAGTGGTTGTAACTGACACCGTCATTTTCAGACAACGGTACATTTTGTTTTTTTTCTTTTCTGAAATTACGCGAGGGTATTCCTCATTGATATAAAAAAACCGAAATATAAAGACTTGTTTAAAGACGCTTAAACAAAACACGACGTGTATATATGTCTCAACAAGCATTCGGGACCAAACGAAATTAATTAAGAAGTAAAACATTATTTAAGACCATACAGAGTTTGAAACTACTTTCTACTACAACAAGTTAAAATCTTTATTACGGCGTCAAAATGCCATGACATCATAAGAACGGTTAGTCCACAAATAAAGTTCAAATATTTAATAATACATCCTATTATCAACATTACATAATGAAAGTCGACCAAGTTTATAAATAAATGTCCGTAGGGCATGCGAATTAAGCAGTCTTTCCAATTATGGCGTAAATAGGTATTGGATACTTTGCTGACCTCACAAATAGAGTTCGAGGCGCGTTCTGTAGAGAGAACGTATGTTAATGTTTTATCCGCTGTCCAACAAAGCACATCGTTCGTCACTAACGTTTCCGAACCCCTCCAACACACGAGAACGCTATAAGACAATACATGTACATCACCAGAGAACCAAGGTGTTTGGATGGTAATATTTGCATGAATTATTTTCCTTGTGCTGTGGTATACGCCCACTATCATAACTGATTTAATCACTTTTTTAATTCCCTTGACCGATCACAAATACACGGACGTACCAAAGTCCTTAAAAATGGTAGTTGTTATTTCCTGCTTAACGTTCAGCATTTATGGTTATCGCAACAACTGGCTCACCCGTTGTCAGTATAGTGTGACCGGGTGGAATGCTGTACTGGGTGCCTTAGGCGTGCTATGTCAGTAAGGTAGCACTCTAAAGTCGGCATTAGATCCGCGCTATCGCAAGGAGGCAATGGTACATCCAAAAACTCATAAATAACACACACGGAGGCACGTCCTGAAATGACTTGGTTGTTAACAGGACGTTAAACAAAACAAAACAATACAACCAAACGAAAAAACAAAAAATAAACAAAAAAAACCCGGCAAATTTTAAAACAACGATCTTTGTTACTAATGGGATATTTTTAAAACTTTGTTTTTGTGTCTGACTAGTTGGTTTGCACCATAGTTAGAACATACACAGCACGTTCGATTACAAAACGTTTGCCAACATTCGGAACGCATCTCTGGTTTTCATACAGCGGGGCATATTCAGTCAGAGTCACTGTCTCAAACAACCAACGAACGACGGATTTACATGTACATACAGTTAGTGACTTGGTGTCTTTCGTGGACTTTATAGTGATGTGGAATGTTGTCCCCAATAAACATATATTTTTAATAACTGCTTCGTTCTCAACGGAGGTGGAGGATTCGTCGACGTCACTAAAGTATGTGTAGCAGAGCTTTTCCTCCAACACCAAAACCTAACACGTCCTTAATATTGCTTGTTACGTCATTTGTTTGTGAGAGTAACGTCATTAATTTGTGAGAAAACGACGTAATTTTCTCTCACAAACCAATGACGTAACAATCAATACCTGCTCACAAGAGAAGATAACTCTGCAATACGCAAAGACAGAATAGCTGTTCATAGGAAACGCAGCAAGAGTATTCCGTGTCAGTTTGGGAAGAGCTGAAATAAGTTTATTTATTTCACTTGTGTGTGTGTTGGTCATCGGTTTCGTTGCTGCGTTTTTCAAGCTCTAGACATGCCGCTCAGTGATATGCATGATCGTGTTTGCAAGGTTTTAAAACAAAAACAAATCAGTTCTTGAACTGTTCGTTTCCATACCCAGTGTGTTTGGTTTCCATGTACAATTTCCTTCTATTTTCTTAAAGGTATCCTTGTAGTAACGTTATTGTTATTAGACCTGTTGAGATATTTTCAATTTTGCGACTTGTAGAGTTCGCTGATGAGATGTTTTAATCGATAATTAATGTTTCTCCCACCCTTTACATGTGTGTCTCTCGTTTTAGACGGGAAAGATCAGCTTGTCACCCCCTAGGGGGATATAGCCCCGTGCCGATTATCACGTGTTCAATTGTAACGTCATCAAAAGTGAATGACGATATGCATACCCCACATGTGTTTTTGTTTACACTATTGTCGGTGGAGTTGTGACTAAAATAACAGGGTGGGAGAAAAACAATCATCCCCTACCTTAAGGGTGTAACAGAGAAAGCTCCAACCCTCGGGGTTATTTGTTTGGGTTAGACAACCAAAAACCATCCCTCGGGTTGGAGATTTCTCTGTCACACCCTCAAGGTAGGGGAAGATTCTATTAATCTCTCCCTAAAATTGGAATGTCACATCATAACTATCTACCTTGATTTAAAGCCGCGGTCACATCTTACGGTCACGCACGTAGGTGACCGTTGTGGGGGATGCCCCTAGTTGACTGTAGTAGACCGTAGGTGTCCTTAGTTAAACGTAATAAAACGTAGTTAGACGTAGTTCAAAGTAGTTATAAACGTAGTTAGACCTAGTTCAAAGTAGTTATAAACGTAGTTAGACGAAGTTCAAAGTAGTTATAAACGTAGTTTGAACTTCAAGAAACACATGATTTGGCCGTAGTTATCCCAAAGATTTCCAACATGTTCAAAAATTTCTCTTCGATGAGTTTGCATGCCAGGTCCCTACTGTGACAATAGTTTGAACGTAGTTGACCGTAGTTGACCATAATTGACCTTACTTGACCCTAGTTTATCGTAGTTGCCCGTAGTTAGACGTAGTTTGACTCTAGTTAACCCTATAGTTAACCCTAGTTAACCCTAGCCATTTTGCTCGTAATCCAACGTAGTTGGCCGTACTTTCTTTATGTTTCTCTTTTGCCAATTTTGAACCTACTTCAACCTAGTTGACCGTAGTAGCACTACAGTCAGTCAACTACGTCCACATGAACTACGGTCAATTACGTCCACATGAATTACGGTCAACTACGTCCACATGAACTTCGGTCAACTGCGTCCACATGAACTACGGTGACCTGCGTCCACATGAACTACGGTCAACTACATCCACATGAACTACGGTCAACTACGACCACATGAACTACGGTCAGTTACGTCCACATGAACTACGGTCAACTTCGTCCACATGAACTACGGTCAGCTACGTCCACAGGAACTACTGTCAACTACGTCCACATGACCTACGGTCAATTACGTCCACATGAATTACGGTCAACTACGTCCACATGAACTGCAGTCAACTACGTCCACATGAACTACGTTCAATTACTTCCACATGAACTACGGTCAATTACGACCACAAGAACTACGGTCAACTACGTCCACATGGACTACGGTCAGCTACGTCCACATGATCTACTGTCAATTACGTCCACATGAACTTCGGTCAATTACGTCCACATGAACTAAGGTCAACTACGTCCACATGAACTACTGCGTCCACATGAACTACTGTCAACTACGTCCACATGTACTACAGTCAACTACGTCCACATGAACTACCGTCAATTACGTCCACCTGAACTACGGTCAACTACGTCCACAGGAACTACGGTCAACTACGTCCACATGCACTACGGTCAATTACGTCCACATGAATTACGGTCAACTACGTCCACATGAACTTCGGTCAACTGCGTCCACATGAACTACTGCCAACTACGTCCACATGAACTACGGTAAACTACGTCCACATGAACTACGGTCACTTACGTCCACATGAACTACGGTCAAATACGTCCAGATGAACGACGGTCAACGACGTCCACATGAACTACGGTCAACTTCGTCCACATGAACTACGGTCAACTGCGTCCACATGAACTACTGCCAACTACGTCCACATGAACTACGGTCAAGTACGTCCACATGAACTACGGTCAACTAGGTCCACATGAACTACGGTCAACTACGAACACATGAACTACGGTAAATTTCGGTCAATTACGTCCAAATGAACTACGCTCAACTACGTCCACATGAACTACGATCAACTACGTCTACATGAACTACGGTGAACTGCGTCAACATGACCTACGGTCAACTACGTCCACATGAACTTCGGTCAACTGCGTCCACATGAACTACTGCCAACTACGTCCACATGAACTACGGTAAACTACGTCCACATGAACTACGGTCTATTACGTCCACATGAACTACGGTCAATCGCGTCCACATGAACTACGGTCAACTACGACCACATGAACTACGGTCAGTTACGTCCACATGAACTACGGTCAATTTCGGCCACATGAACTACGGTCAATTACGTACACATGAACTACGGTCAACTACGTCAACTACGTCCACATGAACTACGTTCAATTACGTCCACATGAACTACGGCCAATTACGTCCACATGAACTACGGTAAACTACGTCCACATGAACTACGGTCAAGTACGTCCACATGAACTACGGTCAACTTCGTCCACATGAACTACGGTCAACTGCGTCAACATGAACTACGGTCAAATACGTCCACATGAACTACGGTCAACTTCGTCCACATGAACTACGGTCAACTGCGTCAACATGAACTACGGTCAAATACGTCCAGATGAACGACGGTCAACGACGTCCACATGAACTACGGTCAACTGCGTCAACATGAACTACGGTCAACTACGTCCTCATGAAATACGGTCAACTACGTCCACATGAACCACGGTCAGCTACGTCCACATGAACTACTGTCAATTACGTCCACATGCACTACGGTCAACTACGTCCACATGACCTACGGTCAGCTACGTCCACATGAACTACTGTCAACTACGTCCACATGTACTACGGTCAACTACGTCCACATGAACTACGGTCAACTACGTCCACATGAACTACGGTCAATTACGTCCACATGAACTACGGTCAACTACGTCCACATGAACTACGATCAACTACGTCTACATGAACTACGGTGAACTGCGTCAACATGAACTACGGTCAACTACGTCCACATGAACTACGGTCAACTACGTCCACATGAACTACGATCAACTACGTCTACATGAACTACGGTGAACTGCATCAACATGAACTACGGTCAACTACGTCCACATGAACCACGGTCAATTACGTCCACATGAACTACGGTCAACTCCGTCAACTACGTCCACATGAACTACGGTCAATTATGTCCACATGAACTACGGTCAACTACGGCCACATGAACTACGGTCAACTACGTCCACATGAACTGCTGTCAACTACGTCCACATGAACTACGGTCAATTACGTCTACATGAACTACGGTCAATTACGTCCACATGAACTACGGACAACTACGTCCACATGAACTACGGTCAATTACGTCTACATGAACTACGGTCAATTACGTCCACATGAACTACGGACAACTACGTCCACATGAACTACGGTCAATTACGTCCACATGAACTACAGTCAACTACGTCCACGTGAACTACTTTCAACTACGACCACATGAACTACGGTCAACTACGACCACATGAACTACGGTCAATTACGTCCATGTGAACTACGGTCAACAATATACGTGACCATATGATGTGACCGGGGCTTAAGACACGTATACGTATTGAACGGTTGTACTTATCAATATTCATTTGGTTTCAGACCTTCTGTTGTTAAATACAATGCCATATACGGTATGATCATTTCACTGAGTTCTGTTTAAATCAATCTGTTTCATTTGCCTTTCAGGAAACTCAGAGAAGAGAAAATGCGGCTCGCAAAGAAAAAGTAAGTGTAGCATTTTAAGACTTTTTATTGACACTGACCTAAACAAATTTTAATTATATACAACATTTGATAAAGCGCTCTATCTAGCTAACATAAGCCACTCTAAAACTCTTAACGGTACACAGATATACAATTCGCATATACATGAATCAATAAAAAAATGACTAATTCGCAGGAGCTACCTTTTCATGAGCTAACAATTAGTCCTATGTCACCTGGCTAATATCTCCCTATGTGTGTATGCCTGCGTGTGTGCTGGAGATGTATTGTGTTGAATGCTTTAGCACAGATACCGCAATGTCCAACCCAGACAAATTTATACTCCACCTTGGTTGTTGGAGTTGTACGGGCAGGAGAAAAACACTTTCTCTGATTATCCATGCGTACGACGACTTCGGGGATCGAACCCCGGCCACCTGCGTGGAAGGCCAGAGTGTTTACCACTGACCAATCCGCCCATATAACTATAACACATATAAACCTCAACTTATTGGAATCACAAAACTATTTGATATAATTATAGAGCAACGTCTCTGTATACTCAAATAAATTAATAAATCCCCATCCGTCTATCTGACAATACAATTACCTTTTTGTTTAAATACTAGATTTGAGCGCTTTGTATATCTACAATGTAAAGTGGTCTTTCAGGAGGTTAAATGTGTGACACCTTAATGCTCAATTGTACTGTAACTGCGAGGATCAAACACAGATATACAAATACTGTTCTGACTGTAGGAGTGGAACACCCTCTGCTGTCAGCTCAGTACAATTACTAATTATAGTAAAAGCTATTATAGTATAATAATAGTAATTATATACTAAGTATGACATCATCATGGACATATCACCTCATATTGGTTCCAAATGACAGATTATATAGTTTGGATGTATATTACATATATGTATTATCAATTTAAGTCATGACGCGTGTTCTTAACTTTGAAATATATATTCAACTACAATTTTTAACTACAGATGGATTACAGTGGTCCCCTCCTATAATTATATCGTATCGGTTGGTTTCTCCAGTGATGGTTGAGGCAAGATTAAAGTGATTTAACAGTTATTAATGAGATAATCTCAAATGTTAGACTGTTCCCAATATCAATAGTGGAGAGACAAGGACTACAACATACTTTAACAAGAACCATCTTTGTGTCATGTATGTACCGGTTTAATTGAGCATGCATGTTTTACAGTTTTTGTAGTTTATCATCCGCGATAGGGTAAGGCTCACTTTCGCTCTCTGCACCCTTTTAATTGAAGGCACGCGGCTAGCTATTTGATTGGTCTCATGTTAAGAAATCAGACCAATCGCTAGGAAGATACATGTCCTTTGGAGATTACAAAGGAGTGACACCCCACTTAAAAGCCAGTCTATTGTACCGCGAGATTCGTTTGATGCTCATCAGAGGATCAGTCTAGTCTTCTCGTCTCATTCAAAAGGTGGTGCACGCTGAGCCTAGGGTTTTGCTGTGGCATATCCAAGGGGTTCAGAGAGCGTTAGTGAGCGTAACCCCTGGAGTACCGAGGATTGTAGTTTATAAACTACCTATTTATCTATAATATAGGTAACAATGTGTCTTTTCCGCCCTGTTATACACACATCCAGAGATCCAGTAGGGTTCTTATAGACTTAAATTCTTTATAGACCTGATCTTTATTTTGATTTTCCTGCTTGATTTATTGTTCAACATGCTAACCAATGCGTCTTTTAACATTTAAGAATTCAGATTTAGATATAAAATTTATACATTTTTCATTAACCGGCGCCATTTTGTTGTAGATACAAAATTACTTATTAATTATGACTCCATGATACATGGCTAATTATAGTTTGAATAGAACGTTATAGTGTCGAGATATGAATGGATCATCTGAGAGGATTCCCGAATGTAAATAAACCAAATGTTGTTCCGAATGTAAATTAACCCACTAATATCAGCCACCGTTATTTGATAACACATTTAGGTAATCGGAGATTTAATCACCGGACTTGTTCTGTGGAACTTTATTACGATAAGGTCTTATACACTTAAATTATATTATACGACACTGGCAGAGACTTGATCTAATACTTTGTTAAATACCCGTTTTAGAATATGATAATGTAAATATTGATACAGTATTGTAGTTATGTAAATATTGATACAGCTTAGTAATAGGTATCACTGACGTCTTTACGGCTCAGCTTTGTCAATAAAAGGTTTCATTACTGCTCTATCACTTTGATTTGTGGAAAGTGGTCAATAATTCGAACATTTGCACATGTAAAGCTTTCTTCTGAAGCATTGCACCTTAACGAAAGGCCAACAGAACATTCAATACATACTTTTGTTAACTTGGATACTGGAGCATAGTACCTTAACGAAAGGCCAACAGAACGTCCAATACATACTTTTGTTAACTTGGATACTGGAGCATAGTACCTTAACGAAAGGCCAACAGTACATCAATTCATTACCTGTAAACCTGATACTGTTGCCTCAAGATTTATCAGATCAATGATTTCTTAAGGATCCCTGTACCACCGCCATATGCTCTACATAAGTGTTGGAAACTGTTTTCCTGGATAGCTTTGATTAATCGTTATACATCATAAATACAATATAGTTCAAATTTAAAGTATTTTATTTTCGTGTCAAACACACAATACCCATAAAATCACACTACATATCAATATTAGCATGCTAAAAATTACCTGGTGTACTTAATTTAGACTAGTACTGTGGAATCACTAATTTTTGCGGAGTTTGTAATTTCGTTGATTTCGTAGATACTCTTCATCCACGAATTTATGTCAACAAAGTAATTACACGTTTAATATATAATGTAATTCTCCGTTTGAGTCGGTACTCGTAATCCACGAATTCCTGTACACACGAATTGGTGTTTTGTTTAGAAACCATGAAGTTTGGACCCCACGAAAATATCTAATTTAGCAGTACATACTTTCTGCCTTAAATGTGTTTGTTTACTGTGTGGCCAACACACGTTTCTGTACATTCTCAAAACGGTCATCAGGAAATCACGAATACAAAGGCCTTAACTATTACAGATCCTTTAATCCGAGGTAAATCCATTTTAAATGTAACGTAAAACTTAGCATAAAAGGGTAGAGTGAAACATCAATTATTACATGTGAGCATTCTATTTAATAATGTACGTATAATGTTATACAACTATTTTACAATTTCATTCAGGAATTTACTTCATGCCAGTCAAACAATTAAAACCCGTTTAAAATAATACTTTAAGCGGTCGATATCTTTCAAAAATCTTCAAAGCTCGATTTATTATTCAAAGCTAATGGCTATTTAAATATGCCTCATTCACGTTCATCCAATTATCAAGATATCCACAGGAATTTAAATATCAACGTATTTGCTTTTCTAAATAGGAGCAAGATCTTAATTGGTCTTGGAAGTTAAAATACGATATACGGAATTGACCATTTAAGGTCATTGACGATTTAACAATGTATAACTGTCTGAAATGGTAACAATACAAAATGTATGAGACTGATATACATATTACTGTATTATGACGCCCGTTTAAACGAAAGTATCTCGTCCACATTACAAAGAAAGCAATTCACGCTTTCATCAACAGCAATATGATAAAACGAGACAACACAGTAACCAATGGGTAAATGGTAGATGATGGATTACAATGTATGCTTACACTGTTTCTGTATGGCATTTATGATTTAATTGAATAGCACATTATGATTTGTTTGCTTGCAAAGCTGTGTCATTCACATAGATCATAAATGCAATACAAAAACAATTCGAAACTTATATTTCCGTTTTCTCCGCCTTTCAGGTTTTTTTTAACTTTCAAAATAAATCTAAAATTTAAAAGTCTCGCATTATCGACAGTCTGCACATATTTGTTCAATAAATTGAACAGCGTTTTGTCGCTTGCTGATTGGCTTACAATTGCGTCTAGTGGTGCATGCCTTTGAAAGTCCCATCAACGACACAGCTTTCAAGTAGGTTATCTAGCGACAATGCCATGTAAATGTAATTATAATACTGTCTTGCGTTTTGGAACATTTTTAAACATTTTTAAACGCGGATATTATTTTCTGGGGGATATGTTATTGGTTTTAGTAAAGACACTTGTTCCCTTTTGTGATTTTCTACATCAATTGTGGAATATTTGGACATAGAATCTGAATCTTTTGTCCTTTAGTACCATCGATAAGATTCCAATAAATCTTTAGGTAGGTGCTTCTTAATTTTGTATCTATGTTGATAATTCTACTGCAGATAAAATGTTACAGAAATCGAATAGGGTATGTGGTTAATGATAAAAACGGCATATGTTTAGCTCGATGCTGAAGTTAGCTGAATTCTCGCGTTATAAAGACAGACGAAAACAGGTCACTTCGTATGTGTCGCATGTCGTTCTGGGCACGATAAACGTTTCGGAGCACCTCGTTCTATTCGACATTTAATGGGGAGTGATGGTGGCTTTTCGTCCGTTTTGAGGTCTCGAAAGTTCCTGTTGTCGTTTACACCTATCGACTTTAGGGTCGTAGAGCGTTGACGCTGTAACATGTTTGTCATCTACAGAAATACTAGAACATATAAACATATTGTGTAAAGACCAAGACTTTTACCTTTATATATCTATATTGTCTATCACATTATTTACAGACATGCTGAAGAGAAGGATGATCCTACGGTCATATTGGCTCTGGACATCAAAAAGATATGGAAATCTCTGGAGGAGTTTTCTATACCGAGGTAGGTAAAAATGTCCCGTCACAATGTCAGGTTAAAATATCACGTGAAAACGTTTCATGTATTACTCCCTTATGCTGTGTTTACTTTTTAAATCTGTAGCTTTGATATAAACCTTTAAGGATGGGTGGAAGTAAATCTTTAGGATTAAGTAAATGAGAGAAAGTGGGGAATTTATCTACATTGTGATTTACTGTTTACCTAAAAATGTTTTCGGTTATTTTTTTCGCGATTTTAACTTCAATTTTTTTTTGGGTAAAATTAGTGTGGCATGCTTGAATGGTTGAATTTGAGTTATCGTTCTTATATTTGCCGTACCATCACAGCCAAGAACAACGCAAATTCAATACACAGAAATTAATTGATGTTATTCAATATATTGTAAAAGAATACAATTTCAGTGAGTGCATTTAAAATTAATCATACTAGACATCCATTAAATGTTTTTCATGTAACGAAAATTGGCGAACATTGATCAATCAATATATAATTGAAATGGTATCGCCATTATATAGTAAAATATGTGACGTCATAGTTAAAAATTGGCCAAGTAAGTACTTCTCTGTGGGATCTATGACATTCGATCAATTTTTACTGTCATGACTGCTTAAATATCAAAATACAAATGAAATTTAATCGAATTGTGACATGTGATATTTGTTTTTCTATATGAGTATACTCACCGCTTCGTACCTGAGCGAATGTATGGTTAACGTAATATTACAATCGAAATTGATCTAAACTCTCAGTGTCGCATGCAATAAAATGCTTGTCAGCTTAAAGTAAAAAAAAAAAAAAAAAAATAATAAAAAAACCGATACCTGATCATTAAATTCAAACATATAATTGCAATTCAAAACTAAATCCATATGAATGGTTCAAATGTATATCATCTGAAGGCAAGACATTTAGAAATATCAATGATATTTCAAGAAAAAATAATGAATGAAACCTGAAGCTAACAACACTTTTAACCAGCCGAGAGGTTTATGCCATCAATCACAGACACTTAACTCTCTGTAAAAGCTTTATTTCAGCTGGCAAGTCCTTTTAAACATCGTGATATCCTCTTATGTGGTATTTGTACACGGCTTTTCTATCAAAATGAAAGGTTAATTCCTCATAAATACATGAAAAGGTATAATCTAGAATATCTTCATATACGAGCTTTCGTGCTATACCCTCAAAGTTAGAAGCAAGTATGGGCAGACTAAAAATATGAGACCCACTTGATTTCCCCGGGTAATAAAATCCTTCTTTTGTCTGTTTCGTTATTTATCCTTGGTTCAGATTTCACAAATCATAGCCAGTGTGCTATGATTTTGTATTGGACTTTTATTTTGTTATATGGCCTACCATATGTAACTATTTTAATTGTTTTGTCCAGAGCTATACGTCCTTGCTAAAACGTAGGTGATAAGAAGGTAGATTTATAGAGAGAGAAAAAAAAATCCTTTCCATTTGTTAAGGAAACTTTTTCTGTTATGATATATATTTTCTTATTCGTGTATAGCATTTAAAAATATAAATTGTAAAGAAGACTTTAAAAGTCCGGCTAAATAGTCAAAGAAACCTTCGATTTAATTTTATATGTACTGTACAGTAACATGTCAGGTGTACCAAATAATTGACTCCCGTACTTTTCACAATTAAGGATATAATTATAATATTAGGATTATCAAACATATAATGAGGTCACATTTCCAGTCGTAGATCAAAGCGTCAACGAGAACCTGTTGTCGCTTTGAAGAGAGGTATAAATATATATTCATGTACACACATATATGATTTACACAATATACGTCTCTGTATTTGTTTTAAGTGTATCTGGATGTTTGACCTACATATTGTATCTGGACGTTTGACCTACATAATTATTGTACGCAGATATTTGACCTGAAATACCTTTATTTATCTATTTATATATATACACACCTGTCTATAGTTTAGCATTATTGGTATTCTAATGTTACAACTAAAATTGAAAAAAAAAAGGTTTTTCATTTCATTATCCATGTCGTCAAATTATCATTTTAAATCCTCCTTCACCATAAAGATTTAAAGTATCCCAAACTTTCAGCCAAACATTATCTAACGTAATTCGTGCTTGCTTGAAATATCCTTGTCTGGACAACACTTTCTATGCGTCTAGGCTGATATCAGCAACACTGCTTCATCTGGGCTAACAAGATTTAGTATACATTGAGATGTGACACGGGGAGGGAGTACAGGGAGCGTGTCACTGTGACCTATATACTAGGATTGTAACTTGTAGTGTGACTTTGCCAGAGTATTGACGAAACTGGACAGATCACCCTCACGACGTCGTGACGCAGCTAAGAACAAATAATGACAACATACTTAATTTTCATCCCAAATAACGATGACAGTTCACATACTCTACACATTAGCTCCGATGAAGTGAGTATTGTTCAATGTAGTCTTGAATTAACGGGGTTTTAATGGATTATATACCATTCCTATTAATCTATAAATTTAATGCCTTAGAGCAATATCAATAGGACTAGTAAGCAGGAAGTAGTGTGATATACAAAATGTGTAAAGTATTCACCATTACCCAGTAAAATCAATACTCTCTACGTTTAGATTTTGGATATACTTGTAGTTTGTATCGTAAGTTGTTGACTGAAATACATATCGTTCATTGCGTTCAGCAAATACGAAACAACAGGGAACATCGCTGAATACATTGTAATGGGTTGTTGTTTTTACAGATTGACTTTGGTTTGTTTCCAATGTGATATTCTTTTGGAAATAACATTCATCAGAACCTACAGAAACAATGTGACAATCGTCATTTACTACATGAACTTAATTCTGAACATGAGTCAACATATGTTCCGTCCATCTGACTGCCTATTAGTATTATTACGTCATTGGTTTGTGTGAGAAAATTACGTCGTTTTCTCAAAAATTGATGACGTTACTCTCACAAACAAATGACGTAACAATCAATACCTGCTCATAAGAGAAGATAACTCTGCAATACGCAAAGACGGAATTAGTATTAGAGTGCTATATGGCAAAATGTCTAGATGTTTTCTAACATCTGAATTTACAAGTTTTGTCACACATTGTGGCTTAGAACATTGTTGTCAGCGGTTTAGAGCCGAGACACCGGTCATTTGCACTCTTTAATTGACGAAAGAAACAGACGCTTTCGAAAGCTAGCAAGATAAGTGTTTGTGTTCAAAACAGACTTAGCCTTTCATATGATTATTCCTACCAAACTGATGATCATACCGTACATTATCAACAATCATAGGTCTGAGTTATGAATGAAGCATATTGTTTTCCCCCTCAGTGATGCTTGGCGAAGAGTTGAGGACTTTGCCCTACCTAGTGCGTATAGAACATGTACTAAGGTCAAGGGCAAGATGATCCTTATGGACAGGTAGGTTCAGATAGCAATGTCCAAGCATGTTCATAAATACACTGTTAGACTGGCCACCAGCCCCTAAGTTTTTATGCAGAATTTCACAACTGCACTTTCCTACTAGCTTATCTCCCCCTAGTCTAGAACTTAGGTCTAGAATCAGATAACTTAGTTTGTAATTTTCAAAAAAAAAGAAGAATTCAATATTCTAGACACGGGGGCCAGTCTAAAGCACTGTTTAAGTTATGGAAGTAACAAAGAAGACCCCACCGTAATTATGAAACAATTGAATGGATATTCTGAGAACATCTGTGTTCTTTTCATCATATCTGAACATATTAATTGGTTGTGTGGCATAATAAAAAAATAGTTTGATACTTATCATTGAAAGATTATAAGTGGTTACGTTTGGTCTAACACATTTTAACTTTAAATTTTAACGAGAACTGCGATTTAAAGTTCAGGATCACACAAGCATAAAACTGTATGTGCGTTATAGTTTCAGAGCTATTCGTGTATTGATAGTTTCAATTTCTGTCACATATAACACCCAATGCAGATGTTTAACAGCTCCTTTAAGAATGTTTCTATACTTTTTATATCGGTACTAGCATCAGTGCAGCAGAGGCAGCCAAGCTGTCGTCTGTGTTTGAAGAGTTTCAAACTGTTGTCCAGTACATTACTGGTGCATATATGGATGTGAGCACAAACATCGCTGAGGACCCTGAACAAACTGAAAAGTTGGTATTACGTCATATCCGGTTAAATACCAGAACTTATAGTGGTTAAAACTATTATACGTTTGACCTTATAATATCAAATCTTATTATTAAGACAATATTTTTTAAATGGAAATTGAACTTGTACTGTTCCTGTATACTAGAAATGAGAAACTGTTAAGATGGAATATAAGTTTTGAGATTAAATGTAACTGGTATCATTGTCATAATAATATGCTTTGCCCTTGGATATTTTGTTGTTTGTTATATACGAGATTGCATGTATATTCAGAACAGAAAAATTACAAACCCTGTCGAATGTTTGTTGGGTGATTATATAATGCTTGAGGATATTTATGTGGGAGTGTGGGAGCAAAACCACCGCGGAGAAGTTGTAAGATACCCCTATCAACAATCAACGGGGGTGGGGGGTGGGGTGTGTGTGTGTATTGTGTTGAATTGTAATTTATGTTAACGGTTACCTGGATGTTCTCGTTATCAATATGATGTTTACCTGTTACCCAAAGGTACTACGACAAGACCTGTCCAGCATTACTTAACCTGTGGTCAGCATGTGTCCGGCTCACTGTGGACTGTATCATCACGCTCAAACAGTAAGTTACGCTGACTATCATTGGTCACATTGTTATCTAAAATAATCAGTCATTGGTTACATCGTTATATAAAATAATCAGTCATTGGTCACATCGTTATGTAAAATATTCAGTTATTGGTCACATCGTTATGTAAAATGGTCAGTCATTGGTCACACCGATTTACAATATTTTCAGTAATCAGTACAGTTATAGAATGGGTACGAGGGGAATAGCAAATTTATAGTTCCCTTTTGAGAAAAAACTTTTTCCATCGGCGGCATCGTAGAATGGCAAATGGGAATGCAACTATGATTTATGATGTATCACACGAGTAGTGGTTAATACAAAACAGTAAATTGATCTTTTTCTTTTCATACTTGGCTTCAAGTTTGTTGTTTGGAGTAATGTTACACCTTAACGATAGAATAAAGAAGCAATAGTACTTTCCAGAAACAATAACAATTGCATGTCAGTGTTGGCACGGTTAATAACATGTAAGACTTCCCCTAACGATAAGAGTACGTGCAGACAGAGGCCTGTCCGATATTCTATTCTCAGCAGGGAATTGTCTCATGATTGTAATGTGTTTTAAGCATGCGCGACATCACAAGTAATACCCCAATTCTGGAAATGTAGCAGCGCACATGGAAAACACCGAACAGGATAAGATTACGGATAAAATACCCAGGTAATTAACGTGTGATATGGGGCGATAGCATTCAGCGATACATGAGAAAGCATAATTACATAGACAGGCCAGTCAGCTGCCTGCACACAGGTAAAAGTACAGGTGGCTTCTATCGTTAGGTACAACTGCGCATAAACAATGTCAGCCTGGTCGTAATTATCGAGAGAGAAGTGAGAATCGTTTCCCCAGACATTTAATACAAGTAACTTTATTACACAACAACGGATAGTCTGAACAGTGCCTTATTATATATTTGACACATTGAATAAGAACTAAGTCTTACATATTTCATCCTTCCACAAACGGTACAGAATAGGTAAAGCAATGACATATTTAAATAGATCTTTCGTGTTGCTTCTTGCATTGTACCAACAATACTACAGAATAAGTAAGGGGATGACATATTTAAAATAGAACTTGGTGTTACTTCTTGCACTCTTAAATCAGTGCTAAAGAATAGGTACATTGTAAGGCGATGACACATTTAAATAGAAAACAGTAAAACGTTTTGCACCTTCCCACAAACGTTACATAATAGGTAATGTGATGGCACATTTAAATAGAAATTAGTGCTACTTCTTGCACTCTGCCGTCAATGCTACACAATAGGTAAGGGATTACCCATTTACATAGAACTTAGTGCTAATTCTTGCACTATACCACCAATACTACAGATTAGTTAAGGCGATCGATGACAAATTTAAATAGATCTTAGTGCTACTTCTTGCACTCTACCACAAATACCACAGATTATGACACATTTAAAAAGAACTTAGTGCTACTTCTTGCACTATACAACCAATACTACAGATTAGTTAAGGCGATGACAAATTCAAATAGAAGTTAGTGTTAATTCTTGCACTCTACCACCAATACTACAGGTTAGGTAAAGAAATGACACATTTAAATAGAACTTAGTGCTACATCTTGCACAAAGGTTACAGACAAAAAATATGAGGAAGCCATATCGAATGAGGCCTTAATGTCGGTTCATGCACATAATGGGTATGACGTTGATGTACTGAAGTCTATTCCTGACGCTGTTAGACGCATGTTCTCTGCCGGATTCGGGGACGATCAGTGCCATTGTTATGCGCATGTTGTCTCCCGGAGTCAGGGACGATTTGTGCCGTTGTTAGGCGCAATTTATCTTACTTTTGGAATTGTTGGAGGAAAGGGACGACATTTGTAAATTGGCGCTGTTTTAAATTAGTACAACAAATATATTTTTAATGTTATTTGTTGTTATCTGCAGGCACTGGGGAGAGACAGATGAGTACATGGATCTGTCCAGAACAATATCATCTACGTGCGCCACGTGTGTCAAAATGGTCACAGTCATATATGACGTCATTAAACTTCCGGTTCCTGATGCGTAAGTATTGTAGTTGGAAGTGATGTACGCAATGCTCTTTTGCTAAGCTAAAATTCCCAAATTAAGCGAATTATGAAAATGACACGCAATAAAAGTCACTGGGAGTCAAATTACAGTCTAAATAAATGTCATTGGTAGTCAGAAGAAAGTCTAATTGAAAGTCGTCCTTAGAAGTCAAATGAAACCCTTAATAAAAGTCCTTGGTAGTCAGATGAAAGTTATGATGAAAGTCATTGGTAGTCAGATGAAAGTCTAAATGAAAGTCCTTTGTAGTCAGATGAAAGTCTAAAATAATGTCCTTTATAGTCAAATGAAATTCTAAATGAAAGTCGTCCTTAGAAGTCAAATAAAACCCTTAATAAAAGTCCTTGGTAGTCAGATGAAAGCCTAAATAAAGGTCATTGGTAGTCAGATGAAAGTCTAAATGACAGTCCTTGGTAGTCAGATGAAAGTTTTAATGAAAGACCTTGGTAGTCACATGAAAGTCTTAATAAAAGTCGTCCTCAAAAGTCAAATGAAAGCCAAAATGAAAGTCGTCCTTAGAAGTCAAATGAAAGTCTTATTAACAGTCCTTGGTAGTCAGATGAAAGTCTTATTAACAGTCCTTGGTAGTCAGATGAAAGTCTAAATGAAAGTCCTTGGTAGTCAGATGAAAGTGTAAATGAAAGTCCTTGGTAGTCAGATGAAGGTCTAAATGAAAGTCCTTGGTAGTCAGATGAAAGTCTTAACGAAAGTCCTTCGTACTGTCACATTTTCTGGTGCAGAAGTAGGTTTGGAAGATTAATGGATGACATATATCTACTTTATTCTGACTTTTACAGACAGAGGGATGCTTTCCTGGAATGTTCGGTGGACAAATCTACTGACGTATGTTCAGCACTGTCTAAACTCCTAGACGCCGCGAAACCGTAAGTAAAGTTTATGTATAATATGGATCCTTAAAATCGTATTTTTACACTTAGTCGTTATGCTTCTGGATCATAAAAACATTGTTCTCATATGTCATATATCTGAAATGATCACATTAATTTTTGATTTAGAGTGTATGATTAAAAGCATGTTAATCACTGGAAGCACTCGATGATATTTCAGGAATGAAGAAGGACCGACAGACGCCATGATGGAGATGATCACGTGGTCTCTGTTCAGCTTAAATCACGTTTCATGTTTTGTGATTAAGCCTCTCTTAGCGAATGGGTACGTCCAGAAAATGAAGCTCATACTGACGGCATTTACAAAATAAACATATACCGTACAAATACTCTATATCGAGATTTTTTCACCCAGTCAAACTTTCGCTCTACGCCCATGGAATCAATTTCGCCCAGTCAAACTTTCGCTCTACGCCCATGGAATCAATTTTCGCCCAGCATTAATTTCGTCGTGACATTTAATTCCTATGTTTATCATGGTGTTTTCTTAGGTTATCTGTAATAACAAATTCACCCTCATTATGGAAAAAAGGCGAAAACTTAAATGCAGCGAAAATTTCCAGATAAACATTACCTGCGTATCACGTGATCTGATTTTCATTAAGAGCAATAAATCGAAAACTGTTCTTTAACTAACAAGGATTATTTCCATAGCACCAAATTTACAGTAAGAGACAAAAACACATTCTAATTCGTTTCGTTTTAATAAGTTTAGTCGCAGATTTGAAAAGGTTGAAATGTATAAAGCCATTCTTTATTTCCAAGCTGCTGATTAGCTGGACTATTTCGGTCTCTGTTGTGTTGAAAAGTCTGAAAAGTCTGAGATGTTCAGGATCATTTCACCTTCGCATACAGTTATGTTATAAAAGTACTAATAGCATGAGTATTCATCTGACGCAACAGTTTTTTTCTTGTTTATTGCGCAGACGTACACAACCATTCAGTCTGATCGCTATGACCAATCAGTATTTGCTTCCACAATTACTCCGTACTATCTGTGACGTCACATGTCTAATAAAAAGCGTGTATAAAACAGGTCTGACAGTGAATTTACTAAACGTTGCAATTTGATACGAGTTATCCGAAAACATGTTTAATAGAAATAATGCTACTTGTTGTTGTAAGAGTGGTTTTTGAATTCTAATATTTTATGGAGTTTTTTATTTAACTTAATTAATATTTCTTATTTCAGTCATGCCGAATCAAACTGGTTCAAACGATATAGTGGAACTCTAAACAAAATGTTTGATAAGCTCCAGTCTGTCACTGATGAGTCTTTTACAGGGTAGGTATACAATATTTGAATATTCACCTGTTTATAACTTATTATGAGGTGTTTATTCCTCTGATGATATTTATGTGATTGTAAACTGTTATCAAAATGGTTTCTTTGTTATGTCATAACTGTCGATGAACACAAAACAGGTCAAAAAGAGTACACGGTAGATTTGCCGAGAAACGGAAATATAGAAGTTGCATAAACATGGAAGACAATATAAAAACAAAGGGATCCCGAGTATTATGATATGGACATTAAATTTTGATGTTGATCACGTCAGTATCCCAAAGTGGTCTTTTCATATTGTTTTTAACACGAAGGCAAATGATGACTTTTTTTTCAATACTGCAGCGGACCCGAAAAAACCAAACATTGGGATACATATGAAAAACACTTTTCTGATATTCGAAGACTAGCAGATAACATTTAAAATATATTATAGTAAGACTAGTGCTTTGCCCAAATTGTTGTTATAATTTATCCTTGTCACAGCGTGGATTCGCAGGCGCGCAAGGAGAGTCCCCCTCCTCCACAAGCAGAATCAGAACCGGAACCGGAAGTGAAAGGAGAAGCCAAAGGACAGGAAAACAAGAATGAAGCTGATACAAAAGGGGTTAAAAAGGGAGATGTGAAAGGAAAAGGGGTTGCAGAGGCTCAAGAGGAAGAACCGGAACCGGAAGTGTAAGTAGTGTGTTACTTTACAAATACATTCCGATACCGTCTTCTCTAGTTGTTTTATAAACATCAATAGCAAATACAAAAAAATATGACATTTCTCTGACCCGTGTTCTTTGCAGCCGTAATTCAACAATTAAAACATGCTTTTTTACAATAAATATAAACTCCATGCATTGACATGACAGTTTCACGATAGTTCATAGACGACATTTAGGCACGACAAAATTTTACGAATATCATCCTTTCCCCGCATCTCTAAGGCAGTGGAATTTAGGTTAACTGATTCCAGGCGCTACCAATAGAGATGAAGCGAAATTCTTTAAATACGAGTTAATTATGATTTTTCTGTAAGTCGATGTTTAAATATCTTTTTTATATTTTATATTTTTTCTACAGTAGTGAATTCTCGCAGTGAGTCCAACATATTTGTAATTTCCCAACTCAGTAATTATCTACACGAAAAAAATCATGATTAAATGTTTTAATTTTACCAGACCAGCGCCACAACAACAAACACCCGAAGTTCTCACCACACTTGATCAGCAGTACGCCAAATTTTCAGAAGAAGTCATAAGTACGGGCAAGTAAGTGGCTTGTTTATTTACTGTTTATTTGTTGATTTGTTGTGGTATAACGTGTCCGGAATACATGCTGCATACCAGGAAACTTTCTGCCAGGAACATATGCATCCTCCATTATGATTTATTGCGATTCTCAGTAATATATTGACAATTCACAGTAATGTATTGATAATTAACAGTGGTATGTTCAACCTCCATTTTGATATATTGACAATTAACAGTAATATGTTCATCATGCGCTGTAACTTATTCACAATTCACAGTAATATGTTCATCATCAACCTGAATGAAATGACAACTAACAGTCAAATGAATTCACAGTAATATGTTCGTTCTTCACTGTGATATATTGACGATTCACAGTGATATATTCACAATTCACTGTGATGTATTGACAATTCACAGTAATATATTCAAAATTCACTGTGATGTATTGACAATTCATAGTAATATGTTCATCATTCACTGTGATGTATTGACAATTCACAGTAATATATTCAAAATTCACTAGTAATATATTCACAATTCACTGTGATGTATTGCCAATTCACATTAATATATTCACAATTCACTGGGATGTATTGACAATTCGCAGTAATGTATTCACAATTCACTGTGATGTGTTGACAATTCACATTAACATATTCACAATTCACTGTGATGTATTGACAATTCACAGTAATATATTCACAATTCACTAGTAACATTTTCACAATTCACTGTGATGTATTGACAATTAACAGTAATATATTCATCTTTCACTGTGATATATTGACAATTAACAGTTAAATGTTCGTCATTCACTGTGATATATTGACAATTAACAGTTATATGTTAGTTATTCACTGTGATTTATTAACAATTAACAGTAATATGTTCATCATTCACTGTGATGTATTGACAATTAACAGTTATATGTTAGTGATTCACTGTGATTTATTAACAATTAACAGTAATATGTTCATCATTCCCTGTGATGTATTGACAATTAACAGTAATATGTTCGTCATTCGCTGTGATGTATTGACAATTAACAGTAATATATTCATCATTTACTGTGATGTATTGACAATTCACAGTAATATGTTCATCTTTCACTGTGATGTATTGACAATTG
>NW_018405378.1:20973-37001 GCF_002113885.1 Mizuhopecten yessoensis | reverse complement strand
TTCACTGTGATGTACTGACAATTCACAGTAATATATTCACAATTCACTAGTAATATATTCACAATTCAATTTGATGGATAGACAATTCACAGTAATATATTCATCTTTCACTGTGATGTATTTACAATTCACTGTAATATGTTCATCATTAACTGTGATATATTGACAATTAACAGTCATATGTTAGTTATTCACTGTGATGTAATGACAATTTACAGTTATATGTTCATCATTCACTGTGATGTATTGACAATTAACAGTTATATGTTCGTCATTCACTGTGATGTATTGACAATTAACAGTAATATATTCATCTTTCACTGTGATGTATTTACAATTCACTGTAATATGTTCATCATTCACTGTGATATATTGACAATTAACAGTCATATGTTAGTTATTCATTGTGATGTATTGACAATTAACAGTTATATGTTCGTCATTCACTGTGATGTATTTACAATTCACAGTTATATATTCATCTTTCACTGTGATGTATTTACAATTCACAGTAATATATTCATCTTTCACTGTGATGTATTTACAATTCACAGTAATTTGTTCATTATTCACTTTGATTTATTGACAATTAACAGTAATATGTGCGTTCTTCACTGTGATATATTCACAATTCACAGTAAATCAGAGTTAACAATAAAATGTACATCTTTCACTGGGAAATTTAATTATTCAATACTTTGTAAAGTAAGCTTTCCTGACAATTTTTTAAGGAGGACGAAAAGTTAAACATGTATCGAACATGTGCAGATCAGCTAAATCTTTTCAAGATAATTGACCATTTTTTGACATATGAAACCCCGGTAAAAATATCTTTATCAAAGTGTATGATTTTGTGATTTTGTACATGTCCATTTAGCATGTTCGATAAAATATGACCACTTTTGATTCAAATTAAACATGAAATAAACGGTTGTCCATATAAACAATAATAATGTATGTGTATTCATCATGCCTGGTTGTTTAATTAATGCTATCACGTACAGTAACTCATTTAAATACTTCGCTAGATGTGTGTTTGCTATTTCGCGAGGAGAGACAATCGCAAATGGTATACATGTATGTATACAGAGAACAACACAAAGCTGCCGTTGTTGTTTCCGAGAAATCAATATAAGTATAAGTCATTTACATTAACCAAATTCCATAATCTGATATTGATAGAAGTAACCTTGTTTAAACATACCGACAGTGTGACATCAAGGGGAGGTAACTGAGATAAACCTACTTAGTCTTCTATCTCCAGGGTGACGGTATGTCTCGAGGACCCATCCGACCAGAATGTGCGAATCTTCTACCGACCGGAAGTGCATAAAGCGCTCGGTAAATGCCGCTTTGGAGCATGCGATATGAAGGACAGGGTCCAGTGGCTGGAAGAGATTGACCTCTCACCGGACCAGAGACTAGTCTCCGATATATACGTCATAAAAGATGGAATTTTAAAGACGGCGACAGCTGTCGAGGTGGAGGTGACAGCCGTTCCCCCTCAGGGATCTGCAAGTCGAATCATTGTCAAGGTGAAACAGGGAGGATCATGGTCTATATTAGAAGATTTTGATAGGGTAAGTTTAAAATGAGAGTATGGTCTATGGACGTAAAATTTACTTTGTTACATACCAGATTAAAAATGCATGATAATTTTTTTCACACCTTGTTAGCATATTAAGCTTAACAAATCCATTCCCAAAGTAATGTAATAGTAGTAAAATAAAATAAAATCACGAACTTACGTAATAACGCTACAGTAAGTAGTAAACCTTAGCTTCTAAAAACAGTTTACCGAAACCTAAAACATATGAATCTCTTTAGTGACCCTACCGGATGCTAGAAAAAGGACATATTGTTTGAAGTTCATTTATATAAAATTAAATTTTATTTATTTTACAACAATTACGAAACAAATTCTATCAGCTTATATCAATCACTCTGGTTGGTCAGTAATGGATCTTAATGTGGGACAGGTGACCCCTTACCTTTTCACGTCCGGTCGGGAAATCGAACCCAAGCCGTCTTGGTGAGAGGTCAGTGCGCTATCCGCTGCACCACCCGACCACCCTGAACTAATTTAACCACTCAGGTCATGCGAAGCTTAATTTCTCCTTCACTAACTGTGGAAAGGCGTACCTGCCTCAAAACAAGATAGACGTTGCAATGCAATATCAATGAAGACATGGTAAAGTTCTTTGTAATATATTTCAGCAGATTTTAAATAAGAAAACAAAGGCTTAGAAGAGGATGTGCAATTTCATTTCATTTCTGTGATGCAATAAATACGCTAGACATGTTTAAAGCTTGTTTATTCATTTTATACAGACCCTTTATATGTTACGAAAGGACACTTGCTTTCAAGTTTCTATAGTTTATATTACGGGTTACAAGCCCGTGGTTTTTACACTTTTAATCCGGTAAAATATGTTACTCGGATATTTTATCATGTTTCTGTGTATTCCCGTAACCGCACTCATACTTTTCTGAGGCCTGCATGCCTCTCTACAGCTTGACCTAGGTATGTAAATAAATTTTAGATGATATTTCATTTCGTAGCATTTCTTGTTACATTTTGTTTAATAGGTAGCGTACTTATCAAGTTGTTTTCTTTATTACAGGAGGGGAGAGGCATTTCTTGTTTCATTTGGTTTAAAAGGTAGCGTACTTATAACGTTGTTTTCTATATTGCAGGAAGTCCTACCCGAACATGTACAAATTTCTTTTAAGACAAACGAGTTAGAGGCGCTGTACGCTTACATGGAGGAACAGTCCGACGAGGAAGAAATTGTCCCAGAAGGATGCACTTTTAAGTCTCCCACAAACCCTAAGGTGTTTATCAACTTCCCGCATGGTGCTGTCGAGGAACCTACCAAGGTCTTGGTGAAGGTAAGTACAATACAATACAAGCATGGCATTACTTTTGTTTCCTTGTCTGCTAAATAGCCGCGATAAATCTTCGTTTAGGATTATTTGTTTTCATAGGAATCTGGCTTTAGGTTCACCCTTTAGTTTAGTTTAATCTTATTTCATTCCATTTGAATAAAATACAGTCGGGCACATGTTGTAGAAATACGTTTTTTAAGCCCACTCTTAAAGAAATACCTCCACAAATCGTGAAAGCGATCAAACAAATGTACATGTGGTGTTGGGGGTAGCCCAGGGAGGACAACAGAAAAAGTATGGGAGCACAGTGGGTGTCCTTTCACCCATTGTGCCAATGATGTTGCAATCGTTTACGCTATTGACATGTATAAAAAAACAACAGGATGCTGGGTATAAAATCGATATACATGTACATGTACACATATATGAATATAGATGTTGTCTCTCCTAATATACGAAGCTGTATTGCTTCCTTGATTGTTTTGAATATTTATCTTATGTTTGACATTTTCTAAATTATAGTTTGTAAGTGTAGAGAACGATACAGACGAGAGACCAACCTCTAAAGACAAATCCTCGGACAGTATAATAGGAATACTGGCAGTTTCGGATACCGTGGAGATCTCCGCAAAGGACCCATCCGTGGACATCCAGAAAAATATCCTTGTACAACTGACCATCGATGGCGATGATAGCGAGGACGGAAAGGACACGCACCTAGTGGTCATCCGGTACCGTGGTGACCAGGTCCAAGTGATGGACAAATCTCAGTGTCACATCACAAAGGTGGAGAGTGGTGTCTACAGTGTTCAGACCCGAGGACTTTGGTGGTACGTATCACATGTTACATTGCTAACTGAATGGGTATCGGTAGGATAATAAATAGAAATAACGCCTCTGTTTGAGTATTAGCGGTTATATTTCCTTTGTCAAGCAAAGAGTGCAAATGACCGGTGTCTCGACTCTAAGGCTGATGCTTGTTGAGTTGTTTTAAGCGGTTTAGGGTCGAGACACCGGTAATTTGCACTCTTTGCTTGACAAAGGAATCAAACGTTTTCGAAAGCTCGCAAAAAATAAGTTTTCAATTCCTGTTTGTGTTCAAAACAAACTTGGTCTTTATAAAAAAAATAAGAATTCAAAACATATTCCTTCACATATTACCATATTTTGATAAAAATGCTTCGTATATAAAGTATCGTACTGTTTTTTTCTAATGAGGGTTGTGATAATATACTGTTAACTTACTACTTACCAACTCAACGATTTGGTGTTTAACGTTCTTTCTATAGCGCAAGCATATCGAGCAATTTGACATTTTCCATGGAACATGCTAAAGGCGCTAAAATAGATAGATATGCAGGGATCATATTTTGATAACATGTCTATTTATCCTCTTTGATTTTTTTGAAGCATTGCAATAGCCAGAATAAAGAAAATATTCCTGAATATGAGGGACACTGTAAAGAAAGAATTCCTCGTGATGTTCGGGAAGGTCAAACTTTGTAACATCTGTACCTTCATAGACAATACACTTCGTGACAGGGAACGCGGACTAACAACATTCTGGATAGAAATTATCGAAAAGGTCAAAGTACCGGAAGCTACGTCAGAACACGCTCAGCAAAATCTCATAGAGGTCAAATCAAGCAGGTCAAAAGATCTCATTATCAGACAGAATGAAACTTTGAACATTCAGTTGGATGGGCAAATAAGAGTTATTGGATCTCCACTTACAGATAAATATACTCTAACCTATCTGGAAAACACTGACAACCATTTACAAGTTCCTCTGGAGATCAAGAGAGACCAGGACAAACCACCAAATGCTGTATTTACATTCAAAGACTCTACATCCGGGCAAACGTGTCACACAGTTTCTGTCCCCATCCGGGACCTGACGGAGCTTGCTACAGGTATGATAAGGTTGCACAGGTTAAGTTTGGCACAATACATTACCACTTTGCTTAAAGGGGCATCACGGTGAAGTGACTTTATTTTTTGTCTTTTTTTCAAATACTACATAAACATATTAAGTGAGACTCCTTATGGTAAATAACGATCGGATTTGGCTGAAATAGATTCATAAAAATGATTAAATCTAAGAAAATCATTGGTATTTCTACCTGTCTGACCAACGTTTTGTTCGGGGATTTCCCTGTACTAGCGCATGCGCATAGCACACCATTTCTTTGTAAACAAAATGACTGGTCGTGTCAAGTAAGCGAAAGAAAAGTGTTGTACCGTGTTAGCTACGAAACGAAAAGTTGCCAAATGGTCAAAAGATAGCGCAAGGAGTACGTTACGGAATCATTATTACAGGTGGGCAGTATTCAAAGGAGAAAATAACTGCCGTAGCAGTTAGTACGGTGCATGTATTCTTCCGGATAGCCGGTTAAGCTGTAATGGAATCGACAGAAATGCTAGCGCTGTTTATGTTATGAATAAATATCTAAAACTATTAAGCTCGCTAGTATCTTTGTCTGAGTTTGTACACATATGAACTTATTTTAATATGTTAATGGCATATATTGGAGAGAGTTTACTTTGTGTTTCTATAATTATACAGCGGTTTATGCGAGAGGAAGGGATAAGTGACTGGTTAGTTTGATTTTGCCATGAGGCCCTCCAAGGGATAATTGTTGTGATGGCCCACGGCGTATTTTCTGGGTCACCGAGATACGTGTTATCTAAGTCCGTGGATTTACATAATTTATAATATATCCGGGTTCAATAAAATGGTATGATTTAATTATATTGCTGAATTAAACGATTATTTTTGTTTTTACATGCAAGATTTAAATTAGTACTAATATGAATACCAGGCCTCCTCTGCCCCGGCAATATATTAAAAAAAAATCAGAAAGGTTTTGTCCCTTGGTGTAGAGAAGGTGTTTAGCCCCGTACCATCTGTACCGGCCACATTCCGGTACTAAATTCAATATATATTTAAATATATCTACTTAATGTTTATGCCTATTATCATTGATGATATTTAATTGTAAATGTATGACGGGAGAAGGCTGTGATAAATTGTAAAAACTTGTGCCCCATCCCTTGTTAAATTTTATTGGCAATACATTTATGTTTAAAGCTAAATAAATTTAAATTCTGAACATTGGCAAGTGTGCAATTAACTTTTAATGATGAATAGTTACTGTTCAATAAGTTTGAATACGGATTTAGAAATCATATAACTTGGTTTCATAGTGCGGTAAGAAGTTGCAGTTGCCTGACGGCCCCTCTCTGGGGGCCCCTTTGGAAACCGTTTCATCGCTCGCACAACTTGTGTTTACTGCCTAGTCAGGTGACGTTATCGGCGCTATTTTTAGCAGGGCTTTCCCGAACAATTCAAGTGGTCAAACTGGACATTTGGAACGGACTATGAATATGGGGATAGCGAGGTAACATAAGTGGAAGTGCATACAATACATACATTCATTAAAAAAACACGCCTTTTCACGTGATGTCCCTTTAAAGGTCGGGTATCAACAGGTTCAGGGACGCCAGGTCATAATTAACCCGTTGGATCGTATAAAAAGGCTACAGAATCGAGTGTTTCGTTTCTGCTTTATTCTTGAAGGACAATGAAGAAATTGACCTGAAGCTTCCATTACATTACATTGGGCACTCTATTGTCTCACTTTGTACTGATGTTGATTCTTTTAGTAATACTATTGGAACACCTACTGCTATCCCTTTTTCTACAGTGCTCTATGATGTTTTGTCGAGCAACAACGAAATTTGGGCCCCACAAATATAAATATATCCTATATTCACAGTATTTCTCCTATCAATTTACCAATAACTCAACAAAGTTTCATATCCTAGCAGTATGTGGCCTTTACTTCTGATTCCTGTGAAGATACATGCACAACCCGTGTGACCTAGATCATGTTTATAGTACAGACGTTTACCAAGGATTTGTTTAAGATGCCACTAATGTGTCTGGAGACAGGGTTTTCCAGGGTTAAGTAGGTTATTTTTCAACCAGGATGTGTGTTCATTAACTGGACAATTGCAAAATTGATTTTACTTTCCTAATTTGCAATAGTAACAGATGCAATTCGAAACTGCCATGACAAATTACACATATTCTAGTCGTGAATAAAGACAGCTTTAGTCTGTACACATCTGCAGCTTTTAGCTTTTTATAGGAAACTCATTACTGTTAACGACGTGTTATCTTGTACATTGAGAATCACTGCACCATTTGGGATGCATTCCATTTAAGAACGTGTAATACTATACAGTCACTTAGTTTTGTGAAGCAGATAACAATTAAGGCGAATATAAAAAAGAACCAACTCTAACGTTAGGACTGTATGTTGATGTTTAGATTCTATCTACACATTTATTTTATAGTTGAAATATATCAGTTTCACCTTAGCTTCTTTTTTTCTTAGAAATTTAAAAATGAAAAAAATAATAACTTAAAATGGATCAGGTGTATTGTGTCTTTTAAGTCTAGTGTCACACGAGCAGAGTAGATTGCGAATGAATTTACTTCATATTTAGAGCCGTTGATCTAGTGACATATTCTTGTTGTTGTTGAAGCACAAGGAAGCCAAAACAGATTATATAATGTACAATAAAATCACTGTACACGAAAAAGTATATATTATATTTTGCTAGACGAGATCACATCCCGCCCTCCGACCAAGTACCATGACAAGAGCAACTCCGGGGAGCAACTGAAACACAGAGACGAAGGTAGGGCATACATATCGCTTATAACGTCAACATCAGAGAAACTCACGTGTTTTAAAATAAAACGTAGGATATACATACCCTTTATAATGTTGTTATCAGTAAAATTCTCACGTTATATAATATAAGGTATGACATGAAAACCCTTTATTATGTCAGCAACAGTGAATTATCGTGTTACAAAATAGAAGGTACGGTACATACCCTTTATAATGTCAGCAACAGTGAAATTATCTTGTTACAAAATAGAAGGTAGGGTATATACCCTTTATAATGTCAGCAACAGTGAATTATCGTGCTACAAAATAGAAGGTAGGGTACATACCCTTTATAATGTCAACAACAGTGAATTCTCGTGTTACAAAATAGAAGGTAGGGCATATACCCTTTATAATGTCAGCAACAGTGAATTATCGTGTTACAAAATAGAAGGTAGGGTATATACCCTTTATAATGTCAGCAACAGTGAATTCTCGTGTTACAAAATAGAAGGTAGGGTATATACCCTTTATAATGTCAGTAACAGTGATATTCTCGTGTTATAAAATAAAAGGTAGGGTATATACCCTTTATAATGTCAGCAACAGTGAATTCTCGTGTTACAAAATAGAAGGTAGGGCATATACCCTTTATAATGTCAGCAACAGTGAATTATCGTGTTACAAAATAGTAGGTAGGGTATATACCCTTTATAATGTCAGCAACAGTGAATTATCGTGTTATTAAATATAAGGTAGGGTATATACCCTTTATAATGTCGGCAACAGTGAATTATCGTGTTATAAAATAGAAGGTAGGGTATATAATCTTTATAATGTGAGCAACATTGAATTCTCGTGTTATAAAATAGAAGGTAGGGTATATAACCTTTATAATGTCAGTAACAGTGAAATTCTCGTGTTATAAAATAGGAAGTGGGACATACATACCCTTTATAATGTCATCATCTGTAAAATCCCCATGTTATAAAATAATGGGTAGGACATATTATCAACATCAGTGAAATTCTCGTGTTATAAACTAGAAGGTAGGACAAACATACCCTTTGTAGTTAAAACCAGTGAACTTCTCGTGTTATAAACTAGAAGGTAGGACAAACATACTTTTTGTAGTTAAAACCAGTTAAATTCTCGTGTTATAACATAATAAGTATGACCTATATATAGGATCTTGCATGAGTTTCCATTGCATATGATATATTTATGAAACAAGTCTAAGAATTGTTCAATTAAGCGAGCCTATGGCAAGCTAATATTTAAAAAAAATGAGTTTTATGAATTTCGTATGAAATGAAAACGAGTGTAAGATCTTTTTTATCACATGATCAAGATTTGTGGCAATTATTCGTGTAAAACGACAATTTTCATGCAACATTGAAATGTAAAAAGCCGCCATTTTGACTCCAGTGCGTAAGTCTGTGACGTCATGTACTTATCCTAGGCCTAACGTCACAATTGAAACAATTGGAACTTACAACCAATCACAAGGCTGATAGATCATATTACATGGGTTTATACGCAAACAAATATGACATGGGTATATTCACTGAATAACACAGTACACTATGTGATAAATACCCTTTATAATATCAGCATCATGGGTAGGACATATGCATAACATTTTTATTATCAACATCAGTAAATTTCTCGTGTTATAAAATAGAAGATTTTGGCAGTATATCGAGATATAGATCAAAGGAATTGTAAAAAAAAAAAAGAAAAGTTGAACGTAAGATTTGTTGTTGGTACGCTGAATTGCAAAAGAAACGAGAGACAATAATCTGAGGTTTTACTCTATCATTTAAGGTAGCTGCTTGTTTAAATTAATATTAGTAAACTGTCTAAATTTGAACTTTGAAAATAGCAGTTATAATTGGATGGGTAGTAATCCTGACCTGCTTTTTGAAAGAAAAAATAATGAAGGAGTAAACCCAAGGCAACGATCTCCAAAATCCATGGGTCGTTTAAAAGGCAAGAAAACCTATTCTGATTACCATGATAAAACTAACTAAGTATCTTTGTTGTTAACATGTGGTTATTTATTATGTATCTTTTTTGTTTACATGTGTTTATAAATTATGAATTTTTTGTTTTTAACATGTAGTTATAAATAATGTATCTTTGTTGTTTACATGTGGTTATTAATTAAATATCGTTGTTGTTTACATGTGGTTATTAATTAAATATCGTTGTTGTTTACATGTGGTTATTAATTAAATATCGTTGTTGTTTATATGTGGTTATTAATAAAGTATCTTTGTTGTTTATATGTGGTTATTAATAAAGTATCTTTGTTGTTTATATGAGGTTATTAATTAAATATCTTTGTTGTCATATGTGGTTATTAATTAAATATCTTTGTTGTTTATATGTGGTTATTAATTAAATATCGTTGTTGTTTATATGTGGTTATTAATTAAATATCGTTGTTGTTTATATGTGGTTATTAATAAAGTATCTTTGTTGTTTATATGTGGTTATTAATAAAGTATCTTTGTTGTTTATATGAGGTTATTAATTAAATATCTTTGTTGTCATATGTGGTTATTAATTAAATATCTTTGCTGTTTATATGTGGTTATTAATTAAATATCGTTGTTGTTTATATGTGGATATTAATCAAATATCGTTGTTGTGTATATGTGGTTATTAATTAAATATTGTTGTTGTTTATATGTGGTTATTCATTAAATATCGTTGTTGTTTATATGCGGTTATTAATTAAATATCTTTGTTGTCATATGTGGTTATTAATTAAATATTGTTGTTGTTTATATGTGGTTATTCATTAAATATCGTTGTTGTTTATATGCGGTTATTAATTAAATATCTTTGTTGTCATATGTGGTTATTAATTAAATACCGTTGTTGTTTATATGTGGTTATTCATTAAATATCGTTGTTGTTTATATGTGGATATTAATCAAATATCGTTGTTGTTTATATGCGGTTATTAATTAAATATCTTTGCTGTTTATATGTGGTTATTAATCAAATATCGTTGTTGTGTATATGTGGTTATTAATTAAATACCGTTGTTGTTTATATGTGGTTATTAATTAAATATCGTTGTTGTTTCCAGCCGCAAAGAATGTTCTGTCCCATAGTAGCTTGATGTGTCTGGCACGTGCTATTTCCAACACAGACTGCAAGCGCCTAGGTACTCAGATGGGGGTACCGACGGAAACGATGCAGAAGCTTTGGGAGACTTGCGAAAGAGAGGCAACAAATACCAACTTCCGGATCCTGTGCGAGTGGCGAGGAAAATCGGTCCGGTCTTCGATGGTAGATTTTCTCCTTAACTCGCTTCGGACGATCGGACTGTGCAGTCAGGCTGCGGTGATAGAAAAGGTTTCTAAACTTGGAAGGGGCATTCTGCAAGAGGATTTCAGCAGCTAGTTTACATAATAATCTGTTGGATGGTGTTCAACTCCCTCTAATAGTTTGATTGAAAAGGATATTTCGAAAAGATGAGGATATACTTAACGAATTTTTATGAGTATCAATGTATACAAATGTAATAATGCTAATTGCACAATTGTAAATGTTGTAGGCAGAGTGATGGTGAGTTATCTTTAAAGCAATATAGTCAGAAGCACTTTTTCTTCTACTAAATCAAATTGCTGGTTTTCGATCCCGTGAACTCGTATATTGCAAATATATTGTTAAAGTGAATACTGATGTGCGTTCGTGGATGCTTATTCACGAAATCTAAAGGTTTGCTCAATGACAGTTATATCTTAACCACTTATTTCATTGGTTGGACAGAAATGATATTGGTGTACCAGATACCACGTTTGAGTGGTATCGTACTGTAAAACCATGGGAGTGTAATTTTGCATTCGTTATTTTTGATAATGACTTGTTTTTGTATGTTTAAATGTAAACAAATGTGTCTAATTGTGACATGTTTTTCTCTAAATATAAAATGTACTTCTTTACAAAAGAATTTCCGTCATGGCACTGTGTTGTATCTTTGAACAAGATATTTCATCCCGCTTGTTCCAGTCTACTCAGCTGTAAATGAGTACGAAGTTGGAAAGTGCTGGGATATTGTTGAATGCTAGCTGTGAGCGCCTAAATGGCAGCACATGCTGTATGCTCCCCAGGGAGTTGAGAGAAAGAACCACGGATAATAATGAGTGAACCGCTTTGAGACAACCTACAGGCAGGGTTGTGATAAAACAAATTTAAGAACCTTGAATTATTATTATTATTTACAATTTCAAAGAAGACCACTTTGTCTAAGACTTTAAACTTCTTTTTTTTCTGGATATTATAGGAAAAGGTAAATATAATTATCACACAACTAGCTTGTATTCAGATGTTGTCCATTTCACTCTTCAAATCTGAACATTTCCGCACTTTTTGTTGGTAATATGATATGTACCAATTAAAATATAAAAGTTATCTCCTGTTAAATTGTTCGATGTCACAAAATGACGTCATAATGGACTACTTAAAAAAAAATCTATTGCTTTTGAAAGATAACAAATGTTTCGATATCATCTATGAACAAGTCGGTTTGTAAATTATTTTGCAATTCACATCATCTTGATGTCCAAATCGGTGATACGACGTCCTTATGAAATCTGTCCAGATAATCATATTTCAGTTTTGTTTTGAAGCCTTCACACTTAAACAAGTTTACCAAGAAAATATTTATACTTACAGATAATACCAATGCATTGTCTTATTCTCCTTTGAATGTACTGTGTATACAATGTGAATTTGTTATAGTAATGAGTGCTCGTCTATGCAACATGCAACGGTATTTGCAAATATTGTAAGCATAATTCTGTTGTGCATGTATCGTTTTGTTTATGACTCCGTCTGATCAAATAGATATTTTCGTATTTATTTAATAAAATCTGTATTATTATAAATATCCAAATTTGAGTTTGTGATCATTTATTATCAGTTTTTTTTTTTTTTTAGTAAAGGTTGAAAGGGCCTGTATCGATCATCTGGAATTATATACAATTATAGCCAACTATTTCTATCGATAGTCATATAACCTATCGTTCCATTTTTTTTTCTTAATGTAACATTTAATTTCCTAGTTACAATGATTCTTTCACAGCAAATTTGGTTGAAATAATGGTTAAAAAGTTATGCTTAAAATTTGAACTCAATATCCCCTTTCAGGCATTGCTTCTTAGCCCAAGAGGCGCTACGCTCTTACTTTATACAACGTGAACTGTTGATTTGAAGGTCTCTATAGGGCCTAGTAAAATGCATGCTTCAAAAACAAATCTGGTTTAATTTTAAATGTATGTATATATGGTTATAGGACCAGACCAGACCAGACCCATGAGACATATATAACGTGTTCGGTAACATAACACCTGAAGAGAGATATACAAATCACATCTATAATG
Source organism: Mizuhopecten yessoensis (assembly GCF_002113885.1). NCBI lineage: Eukaryota > Metazoa > Mollusca > Bivalvia > Pectinida > Pectinidae > Mizuhopecten > Mizuhopecten yessoensis. The sequence goes on along the minus strand of NW_018405378.1, from coordinate 24,025 downwards.
TGTTAGGTTACATAACACCTTAAGAGAGATATATAAATCCCATCTATAATGTGTAAGGTAACATAACATCTTAAGAGAGAGATACAAATCACATCTATAATGTGTAAGGTAACATAACATCTTAAGAGAGATATACAAATCACATCTATAATGTGTTACGTAGCATAACACCTTAAGAGAGATATACTAATCACATCTATAATGTGTAAGATAACATAACACCTTAAGAGAGAGATACAAATCACATCTATAATGAGTAAGGTAACATAACACCTTAAGATAAATATACAAATCACATCTATAATGTGTAAGGTAACATAACACATTAAGAGAGAGATACAAATCACATCTATAATGTGTTAGGTAGCATAACACCTTAAGAGAGATATACTAATCACATCTATAATGTGTAAGGTAACATTACACCTTAACAGAGAGATACAAATCACATCTATAATGTGTAAGGTAACATAACACATTAAGAGAGAGATACAAATCACATCTATAATGTGTAAGGTAACATATTTCCTCAAACATAAGTGTAAGAGACGAGGGCTATTTCTTTTTACAGAAAACAAAAACTATTTGTTTGTCAATTTATAACTTTAATAAGTTATAAAACATCATTAATAACAGGTAGTGCTTTTACACTAATGAAAAAATACAAATAAGAAAACTGTCATTTAACACTACTAGCGACTGTTTGACAAAGACATTATTATTTTTAACGATGTCACTTGGCGAGGCTTCGACCTCTTATTAAAGGGCAGTAACTATAGAAACTGTCATGTAAATTGTCCATAGCAGTTTGAAGATGAATACAATGAGGTTCAAATGTATTGTATGTCTTGTAAAATAAGTTTTGTTGTTCAGTCTATAAAAGGTTACATTATGTTAGGAGGAAGCATGGTATTTAATAATGCTGGTATTCTGATGTTTTTGTATTAAAACTGGAGTCACTGCTGGTTCCTAACACTGGACTTGACCATTATATCAATATACTTGATAGACCTACCCAATCATTAGCTGCCATGGTTTTCACTATTTCCCACTTCTAACTGTGATAGGAACAAGAGGTCCAGAGGGCCTGTATCACTCACCTGAATATGTTTAAAATAATTGGTATGAAGTAAAGATATAGCACTCCATGGTAGGTGCTGTAAGTACATGAAATTTCAGAAAGATCCATCCAGCACTTGAGATAGAGTGAGAACAAACTTCAAACAGAGCCCCATCCCTCTGCCCCTAGGGGTGGTCATACCCACCATTTATACAAAATTGAGTCCCCTTGACCCAAGGATGCTCCCCTATTGGGCCCCGCCCCTCAGCCCCAATACAAAATGTATTCCCCTTCCCACAAGGATGCTTCTGACAAAATTTGGTCAAAATCTGCTCAGTTGTTCATGACTAGTAGCGTTTTAAAGGAAAAGTTGACGGACGGACGACGGACGCTGCGGTATGGCATAAGCTCACCATGGTCCTTCGGACCAGGTGAGCTATAAAACGACTACCATAACAATATCTTCTAAAATTTTAACTTCCAATGAGATACCTACATTATTTCAATTTTTTTTTAATGACAAACATAATTTTCAACGCAGATACCCAGATAGGTGGCCTAGTAGAAGCCTCTTACTAATGTCCACTTGAATCTTTTTTACCAAACTTCATTACAATAGAAGATTGATGAATATGAAACTTAAAGAAAAAACCAATGACATATTCTGATTTAGGAATGAGCCATTTGGATTGATATGTCTCGGCTGTACGTTGCTTTGACCATCAATGTACATATTAGAGAAACTAACTTAAATGCAAAAACTTAATGACTAATGTTGATGGAGATGCTGACAAAGTCCATGGACCATAAAAGGTAGGTCACATCCAGCAGCTGATGCATGGGTTGAGATGTACTACCTAAGATGTATCTATGGTCTACGTTTGGTTGGTCTAGCACTTATACTTTCAGTGAAACTAAGTTAAACGCAAGAACTTAATGTTGAAGCCTTAGTCTCACTTCCGCTACTTCGTCACTGCGAGACAAAATATTACCGATATAATTTGACTTTATCAATTAGTTCATACTAAAACTTTTGCCCAGTAAAACTTTCCCACTTTAACCATTATATCAGCTTTCACCCTGCGTAGATTTCAACAAGTTTAATTACTATGTATATTGTGTTGTCTACCAATATTCTGTAATGATAAAATCGGCCTCACCTTTACTTTTCAAGTGTATATTATATTAATTATAGAATCTATTAGCATATTATCGGCAAATTGTCAGGGTTTGAAGGACAAAGGTAAGCGAAAAGATGTTTTCTCATACTTAAGGCGCCAGAAGGGCAATATTTACTGTTTACAAGACACTCATTTTACTGTAGATATTGAACATATTATTAGGTCAGAATGGGGATATAGCTGTCATTTTAGTTCTTATAAATCTAACTCTAGGGGGTAGCGATTTTAATTAATAATAATTTTGAAGGTAAAGTTCTGAAAGAAAAAAAGGATAAAGAGGGTAATTATATTGCCTTAGATATGTTGATAAATGATAAAAAAAGTAACTTTAATAACAGTATATGGTCCAAACTTAGATACACCTAGTTTTTATCAGCAAATAATAGATGTGATAAATGAATATAGTAATGAATTTTGTATTATATGTGGAGATTTTAATTTAGTGCTGAACCCTGACCTTGATTATGATAAGAGTTATAAACAAATAAATAATCCTAAAGCTAGAGATAAAGTAATTGAACTTATAGATGAATTCAGTCTAGTAGATATTTTTAGAGAGCAACATCCAGATTATAAGAGATATACATGGAGGAGAAATAATCCTATTAAACAGGCACGTTTAGATTTTTTTCTGGTATCAGAAAATATGTTAAGTAATATACAGAACTCTAGTATTGAAACTGGTTACAGATCTGATCATTCTATACCTACTATTACAATAAAATTTAATGAATTTAAGAGAGGAAGAGGACTTTGGAAATTCAATAATTCTTTATTACATGATGAGGATTATCTCAAAACTATAAATAAA